>NC_084637.1:32932004-33084504 GCF_033978795.1 Nerophis ophidion
ATAAATGTGTAATTGAGTGTATTACCATGAAGTGTGGTTGTGTAAGGATCCTCCTGAGCTCCTTTGCCTCTGTGTTGTCTGGGTAACATGAGATTGTTTCCAGTACCTGGAGAGGAAATAAAGCCATGATTAACGGCGCCGACACAAAGATGCAACAACAACAGTTCTTTCAATTTTTCTTCTCCGTTTTTGGAGAGCTGCATGAAGCTTACTTCTTTGGCTCTCTGCACGCCGTCACTGGTAGGATTCCGAATTTGCGGAGACGACCTGGTGTTGATTTTGTCATACAGCTGCAACAACAAAAAACACCACAATAGGTTTGTAACGATATGAACGTGTAATATTACACGTATTGTGACCAAAATTATAACTATTATCAATATTATCACGGTATTGTTAAATGTGCTCAGAAAGTACTTTTACACACACAGAAATATTTTAACCAACTTAAATAAAATATATATAGTATTGAAAATAAATAAATAAGCAACATATATAATGTTCTTGGCAAAAGAAACACTAAATATTGTCCTGGCTTCTTAAGAGCCAAATTATTGTTTTTTCGAGTGTTTAAATACGTTACAGTTTTAATTTGGTTTTAAAGTATTTCTTAATAATAATTGCAAAATGCATAGATATATACCGTATTTCTTTGAATTGCCGCCGGGTATATAGTATGCGCCTGCCTAGAATTAACGCCGGGTCAAACTCTTTTCGCCCAAAAATTAGCATATGCCTAGAATTTCCGCTGGGTCAAACTCGTCACGTCACGAGTGACACTTCACCTGTCATCATTTTCAAAATGGAGGAGGCTGATTTCAATCATTTGAAATCGCATAAAAGGAAGAAGATTAAGAGCTAATCAGTAGGATTTAAGGTCCAAGCTATTGAATGTGCTAAAAAGAACAGTAAGCAGCTATGTTTTATTAATATACCGTAGCCGCGTGTGTCAAATACAAGTCATTAAATGACTCCCGCCTCCTGGTGGTAGAGGGCGCTAGTGATCCTTCTTGCGACTACTCGGCTGCAGAAGAAGTGACAACAAGCAGCAAGAGTGAGCGGCGATCGTTTATTTTTTTCCTCTCGCTTGCACTTTTAACATGGAGGATTACATATCTAAAATAAAACAGTTTTCTAAACTGGACTTTCAATCGAAGCAGGAGGTAATAAAGGAAGATCTCCATCGAGACAGAGAGACTTTTAAAACTGAAGAAAGATAAGGAAGACTTCTATAAACAAGTTATCGATGCTTTTGATCAGAAGGATCTGCGCATGGACTTCATTTATAAGTAAAGGTAAGACCATAATGATGTTATTTTTATTAAATGTACTTTTCACGATGGTATCCTTACATCACACTCAAATTTTGAAGCGCAGGCCTAAATTTACCGCATGCCTTTGGTAAGTGCCGGAGTGAGAATAGGTTTTAAATTAATTAGCGCCCCGGCGCCAATTCGGTTTGATTTGGCGTTTAAAGTCGCACAAGCTGTGTATAGAAATGCCCACCCCTGGCAAAAAGGGTAGAAAGCTGCGCGTGTAAACAAACACATCATTAACGCAAACTTGCATGCAACATTCAAGCAGAGCGTGGTGAGGATTTTGGCACTCTTGACGCCACATCCTGTTGTAGACACGTCCATGTATGGAACTCAGCATTACTTTGTCCTCAGAGAGAACAGACTGTCGGTTCAACGTGCTCAATTGAATAACTTTGTTGCTCAAACAGCAATGTTTACAATTCATACAAGTTTAGATTGGGGTGTGATGTCTCATTTCCAAGTATTATACACTACACTGTATCATATAACAGACTTTGCATGCAATTGCAATTCCAAGACGTTAGATGGCAGTATTGCATAGGTTAAGGTGTGTGTGGCCAAGTCAGGGAGTAGTCTTTGCCATTAGGGTTGTTTTTATTCTTTTGCTGCGCCCCAAAAAATTATTGCACCTATTACTCAGTAGTGTGCATTTTAGTTGCGGTTTTCACTACCAAATTTGGAAGTGTTGAAATTGCCATGTAAAATTGCTAATCCAGGGAAAATTCCATATAAAATATTAGAACCGTACCTTTGAGCGATTTCTATCAAGCATACTTGTTTTGTTGGCATGAAAAACTGCAACGTTACCTAAAGGCAGGTTGACTGAGTCCCTACTTGAGTGCTTGTTTACCCACCAAGTATTACTCAGTAGTGTGCATCCTATTTATGGTTTTCACTACCAAATTTGGAACTGTTGAAATTGCCATGTAAAATTGCTAATTCAGGTAAAATTCAATATGAATGATTAAAACCGTACTGTACCACTTCCGCTCGATTGTAGCTGAGATAGGCACCAGCGCCCCCGCGACCCCAAAGGGAATAAGCGGTAGGAAATGGATGGATGTACCTTTGAGCGATTTTCTATCATGCATACTTGTTTTGTTGGCATGAAAAACTGCAACGTTACCTAAAGGCAGTTTGACTGAGTCCCTACTTGAGTGCTTGTTTACCCACCAAGTATTACTCAGTAGCGTGCATCTTATTTGCCGTTTCCACTACCAAATTTGGAAGTGTTGAAAATTGCCATGTAAAATTGCTAATCCATGGAAAACTTGATGTAAAATATTAGAACCGTACCTTTGAGCGATTTCTATCACGCACACTTGTTTTGTTGGCATGAAAAAACTGCAACATAAAGGCAGTTTGACTGAGTCCCCAATTGAGTGCTTGTTTACCCACCAAGTATTACTCAGTAGCGTGCATCTTAGTTGAGGTTTTCACTACCAAATTTGGAAGTGTTGAAATAGCCATGTAAAATTGTTCATCCAGTGAAAACTTGATGTAAAATATTAGAACTGTACCTTTGAGCGATTTCTATCACGCACACTTGTTTTGTTGGCATGAAAAACTGCAACATTACCTAAAGGGAGTCTGACTGAGTCCCCAATTGAGTGCTTGTTTACCCACCAAGTATTACTCAGTAGCGTGCATTTTAGTTGCAGTTTTCACTACCAAATTTGGAAGTGTTGAAATTGCCATGTAAAATTTCTAATCCAGGAAAAATTCCATATAAAATATTAGAACCGTATTGTACCTTTGAGCGATTTCTATCACGCATACTTGTTTTGTTGGCATGAAAAACTGCAAAATAAAGGCAGATTGACTGAGTCCCCAATTGAGTGCTTGTTTACCCACCAAATATTAATCCGTAGCATTCATCTTAATTGCGGTTTTCACTACCAAATTTGGAAGTGTTAAAATTGCCATGTAAAATTGCTAATCTAGGGCAAATTCAATATGAATTATTAAAACCGTATTGTACCTTTGAGCGATTTTTATCATGCATACTTGTTTTGTTGGCATGAAAAATTGCAACATTACCTAAAGGCAGTTCGACCGAGTCCCTACTTGAGTGCTTGTTTGCCCACCAGGTATTACTCAGTAGCGTGCATTTTATTTGCCGTTTTCACTACCAAATTTGGAAGTATTGAAATCGCCATGTAAAATTGCTAATCTAGAACAAATTCAATGTGAATTATTAGAACTATACTGTACCATTGAGCGATTTCTATCAGGCATACTTGTTTTGTTGGCATGAAAACGTTCAACATTACCTAAAGGAAGTTTGACTGACCCTCTACTTGAGTGCTTGTTTGCCCTCCAAGTGTTTAAACCGGCTGAGTCTAAATCGGACGAGAGGTCACGTGCAACAAAAGGTATGAAAATATGGCACCGTTTGATTTCATGGGAATTAAAATCCTACACTAAACCGGACAGAAGTTGGGAGTTCTACTCACATCCAAGAGGGTGTGGAGATGCTGATCCTGGAATACACTGTGGAGAAAGTCCATATCTTTCTCGCTACAGTCCGTCAACGCATGAATCTCCTCGAGGCTATCCAAAACCTGTGACACCGCCCCTGTGGATGCAAATGCATCAAAGTTAAACAAATCCAAACTTTACTGCCCAAATTCTGACAAGTTCACAGAGTCAACACTGTGCAAAATGCAAACACTGATCATGGCACATAAAGACACAAAAACAACTGCACGGCAAACAGGCAAAGAGGACAAAGACACAATCACAGTACAGGCAAGAGTCACCAACAACGGTCTTCATGACAGCATAACACACAGAAAGGTAAACATTCGTGAATTATTTAACCGCAAGTACCTGCTGCAGCGCCGACACATGCAGCAAAACCAGAGAGACAGTGGCAGTGGCATCAATGTGACAGCAGAGGAAAGTCAGCTCAAAAAGTCACACAGTCAAGAAGATGGTGGATCAACTATAACATACCGTATTTCCTTGAATTGCCGCCAGGTATATAGTATGCACCTGCCTGGAATTACTGCCGGGTCAAACTTGTTTGGCAAAATAATTAGCGCATGCTTAGGATTACTGCCGGCACAGGAGTAACGCCGGGTCAAACTTGTTTCGCAAAATATTATTTTTATTAGCTACAATTTCCGCCGGGTCAAACTCGTCACGTCACGAGTGACACTTCACCTGTCATCATTTTCAAAACGGAGGAGGCTGATTTCAAACATTTGAAATCGCATAAAGGGAAGAAGATTAAGAGCTATTCAGTAGGATTTAAGGTCCAAGCTATTGAAAATGCTAAAAAGAACAGTAAGCAGCTATGTTTTATTAATATACCGTAGCTGCGTGTGTCAAATATGAGTCATTAAATGACTCCCGCCTCCTGGTGGTAGAGGGCGCTAGTGATCCTTCTTGCAACTACTCGGGTGCAGAAGAAGTGACAACAAGCTGCAAGAGTGAGCAGCGATCGTTTATTTTTCCTCTCGCTTGCACTTTTAACATGGAGGATTACATATCTAAAATAAAACAGTTTTATAAACTGGACTTTCAATCGAAGCAGGAGGTAATAAAGGAAGATCTCAATCGAGACAGCGAGACTTTTAAAACTAAAGAAAGATAAGGAAGACTTCTATAAACAAGTTATCGATGCTTTTGATCAGAAAGAAGTGAAGTGAATTATATTTGTATAGCGCTTTTTCTCTAGTGACTCAAAGCGCTTTACATAGTGAAACCCAATATCTGATTTTTACATTTTCTAAAGCAGTGTGGGTGTCACTGGGAGCAGGTGGGTAAAGTGTCTTGCCTGAGGACACAACGGCAGTGGCCAGGATGACGGAAGCGGGGATCGAACCTGCAACCCTCAAGTTGCTGGCACGGCCGCTCTACCAACCGAGCTTTACCGCCCCGGAGCTGCGCATGGACTTCATTTATAAGTAAAGGTAAGACCATTATTACGTTTTTTTTTTTTAATTAAATGTGCTTTTCATGATGGTATCCTTACATCACACTCAAATTTTTAAGCGCAGGCCTAAATTTACCGAATGCCTTTGGTAAGTGCCGGAGTGAGAAGAGGTTTTAAATTAATTTGCGCCCCGGCGGCATTTCAAGTAAATACAGAAACTACATTATTTTAGAAATTTCATAATGCACGTTTGATTTTGCTCATCTCAACAAATAAACCTTTTTGGAAGAAAAACACACTTAAAGCATTTTTTGAAGGGAAAGGAGACAAAGAACTGGAGCCTACATCAGCAAACACTAATAATGCAAGTAAAAAGCCAGTGACGGGACACATGAGGAGATCACGCATCAAACAATCGGGAGGGGGGGGATACATACTTTCTGCAGCTAGCAGTCCTAGGAGCGGCAAAGCAGAAGAAAAGAGAAGCTGACATTAGAGGAAAATTTACAGACAAGAGTTTGACCTCACAAAGACACAAGTTTTTTTAAGTCAACGTATACAAATACTGAGGACAGATGATGGAAAGAGCAGCAGCAGCAGCAGCAGCAGCAGAGAGGGAAACTGACACTCAGCAGTAGCAGCACGGCCTATTATTAGGCCAGAAAGATTCTGCAATCGTGCACGAAGGCCAGGAGAATGTCTGGGCCCGCCGACTACAACCACCCGCCGGGAACCAGGAAGCGCGACTGGATGAGTCAGCAAAGCTCGCTTTCACTGCATTGAGGAATAATTGGCTGCATAACAAGCTACATATTTAATTACAGATTTCAATGTAAAAATACACAAAAAAACAAACAAACTCAGATTTAACCTAAAATGACATATTAAACTGTTAGGATAGTTAGTATGGATGTACACTTTAATATAACAAGCTACATATTTAATTGAAGATAATTCCCATCATCCATCATCATCTTCCGCTTATCCGAGGTCGGGTCGCGGGGGCAGCAGCCTAAGCAGGGAAGCCCGGACTTCCCTTTCCCCAGCCACTTTGTCCAGCTCTTCCCGGGGGATCCCGAGGCGTTCCCAGGCCAGCCGGGAGACATAGTCTTCCCAATGTGTCCTGGGTCTTCCCCGTGGCCTCCTACCGGTTGGACGTGCCCTAAACACCTCCCTAGGGAGGCGTTCGGGTGGCATCCTGACCAGATGCCCGAACCACCTCATCTGGCTCCTCTCCATGTGGAGGAGCAGCGGCTTTACTTTGAGTTCCTCCCGGATGGCAGAGCTTCTCACCCTATCTCTAAGGGAGAGACCCAAACTCATTTGGGCCGCTTGTACCCGTGATCTTATCCTTTCGGTCATGACCCAAAGCTCATGACCATAGGTGAGGATGGGAACGTAGATCGACCGGTAAATTGAGAGCTTTGCTTTCCGGCTCAGTTCACAATACTTTAGTGAAAAATAAAATGTTGTTTTTTTTCAAATTCAAGAAAAAGTCATGTTTTTTTCACTTGTGCACAAAATGAAGCCTGCATGAACATCACCTTGTTCAAAGAACAGAACCAACACAGTGCATGAACTCACAGCAAATTACACACCTTACACACATTACCATGAATTGAATAACTTGAAAAACGTATACAGGTGTTCCCATTTAGCGGTCAATTGGACGAATATGTACTGAGCTGCGTCAACTGTACTGTTTCATATCATGTATTCTCTTCCTTTTGCAATCTGCTAGTAAAAGTTTCAATCAATTAATCAAAACACCTGCAAATCAGATGGGAAATTACAGGGAACATTGTTTTGGACGTATCCATAATACGCTGACAGGGACAAGTTTTTATTTACACGATAAGTCGGATGTGTCTTTACCTCCGTGGCGGAGACTTCGCCGAACCCCTGAGGCCGACTCACCGAACTCCTAGGGTTCGATCGAACCCAGGTTAAGAACCACTGGACTAGACGTATAAGATTTCATGGGATTTATGGATTAGGAGTGAGAGATAGTTTGGTAAAGGTATAGCATGTTCTATATGTTATAGTTATTTGAATGACTCTTACCATAATATGTTAGGTTAACATAGCAGTTGCTTATTTATGCCTCATATAACCTACACTTATTCAGCCTGTTGTTCACTATTCTTTATTTATTTTAAATTGCCTTTCAAATGTCTATTCTTGCTGTTGGATTTTATCAAATAAATTCCCCCCAAAAATGCGACTTATACTCCAGTGCGACTTATATATATATTTTTCCTTCTTTATCATGAATTTTCGGCGGGTGCGACTTATACTCCGGAGCGACTTATACTCGGAAAAACACGGCACTGTAATTTTTCATGAATTTGAAAGTAATTTAAGAAAACAGAAAATGCTATGTATAATTAATTTGGTATTTTTCTGTAAAAAAAAAATAGAAATAAACATTGTTTGTCATTAGTGAAGTGAAGTGAATTATATTTATATAGCACTCTTTCTCTAGTGACCCAAAGCGCTTTACATTGTGAAACCCAATATCTAATTTTTAAATTTAAACCGGTGTGGGTGGCACTGGGAGCGGGTGGGCAAAGTGTCTTGCCCAAGGACACAATGGCAGTGACTAGGATGGGGTAAGCGGGGATCGAACCCGCAACCCTCAAGTTGCTGGCACGGCCGCTCTACCAAACGAGCTATGCCGCCCCATTACTGGCATATTACTTAAAATAACAGGCGGATTGTTTATTTACAAATAATGTCTTCAATCTTACTATTTTATACACTACTTTAAAAAAAAATAAAAAAATTACAGTACAAATTTAGAGCAATTTGCCATGAAAATAGGATTTTTTTTTTTACAGTGTACACATCAAAGACAGTAAAACATTGTTTTGGAGCTGATCGCTCTGTCATCAAAATGAAAATGTCATATTTGAACACTTCAAAGCTGCTAAACTTTTATAGTTGTGTGTGTGTGTGTGTGTGTGTGTGTGTGTGTGTGTGTGTGTGTGTGTGTGTGTGTGTGTGTGTGTGTGTGTGTGTGTGTGTGTGTGTGTGTGTGTGTACCCTGCAGCTGTCTTGTGGAAGGAAGTGAAAATGTTTGACTAATATCGGATGTCAGAGAAACAGGAAGCTCTTAACCAGACAGCCTGTGAACTATTTCTTTGAAACAAAGAAACATACTGACTGGTCTTGTTTGAATTTTTTACAGCTTTTGGCACAATGGACCACATATAGTCGCAGAGATTACAATATTTTGTTGGCTTTGGATTGGTGTCTTGAGTTCTAACCTGTTTTGTTGAGTATGTAAACAGCAGTTATGAGGACTGTGCACGTAAATGTGAGTCATGGAGGCAGGAGCATTCTCCTGTTGTACAGACCAGGGTTCCCTGGCCTTTTTTTTAACAATGAATGAGGGAAAAACTGCAATTTTAGTTTTTGTTCCGGCCCTCACTGACTTGGGACCATTGCAAAATGATGTGCGTCCCAAAGTCAGCAGCCTTGGCGTGACTATAGACAGTGATTTTAAACTTGACAAACAAGTCAATGGGGTTTTAAAATCATGCTTTTATCATCTTTGTCTTTTCGCAAAGGTAAAACTATTTCTATCTTTTAACCAGTACTCTGGAATGCCCTCCCGGTAACAGTTCGAGATGCTACCTCAGTAGAAGCATTTAAGTCTCACCTTAAAACTCATTTGTATACTCTAGCCTTTAAATAGACTCCCTTTTTAGACCAATTGATCTGCCGTTTCTTTTCTTTTTCTCCTATGTCCCCCCCTCCCTTGTGGAGGGGGTCCGGTCCGATGACCATGGATGAAGTACTGGCTGTCCAGAGTCGACACCCAGGATGGACCGCTCGCCTGCGTATCGGTTGGGGACATCTCTACGCTGCTGATCCGCCTCCGCTTGGGATGGTTTCCTGTGGACGGGACTCTCACTGCTGTCTTGGATCCGCTTGAACTGAACTCTCGCGGCTGTGTTGGAGCCACTATGGATTGAACTTTCACAGTATCATGTTAGACCCGCTCGACATCCATTGCTTTCGGTCCCCTGAGGTCCTCTCCAAGGTTTCTCATAGTCAGCATTGTCACTGGCGTCCCACTGGATGTGAATTCTCCCTGCCCACTGGGTGTGAGTTTTCCTTGCCCTTTTGTGGGTTCTTCCGAGGATGTTGTAGTCGTAATGATTTGTGCAGCCCTTTGAGACATTTGTGATTTGGGGCTATATAAATAAACATTGATTGATTGATTGATTGATTGATTGATTGATTGATGATTAGTGACAGGTGTGCGAGTGCAAAACGTGAGACAGGTGCGTGACATGAGGACAGGTGAAAACTAATGGGTAGTCATGGAAACAAAACAAAACAAGGAAGTGCAAAAACAGGAAACAATGGAGTCTTAAGCAAACAGAACAACTAAACAAAACATGATCACAAGACAAGTGTACTGTAACAAAGGTGTTGTAATATACATCTATGAGCAAGCTTATTGGTGTGTTCAGTGGGACAAGCCAAAGTTCAGTGGGACAAAATGCGGTGGTTTATAAATTAATTATTATTCCCCTGCAGCCCGGTGGAAAATGCGTGGTTGGGGACCACTGCTATTGAGGAATTAGCGTTGACATTCTAACCTTGCTAGCAAACATACTGTACAACAACCCTTTAAAGGGGAACATTATCAGCAGACCTATGTAAGCGTCAATATATACCTTGATGGTGCAGAAAAAAGACCATATATTTTTTTAACCGATTTCCGAACTCTAAATGGGTGAATTTTGGCGAATTAAACGCCTTTCTGTTTATCGCGCTGGAGGCGATGACGTCAGAACGTGACGTCACCGAGGTAACACACCCACCATTTTCATTTTCAACACATTACAAACACCGGGTCTCAGCTCTGTTATTTTCCGTTTTTCCGACTATTTTTTGGAACCTTGGAGACATCATGCCTGGTGGGTGTGTTGTCGGAGGGTGTAACAACACTAGCAGGGAGGGATTCAAGTTGCACCACTGGCTCCAAGATGCCAAAGTGTCTGCCGCCAGACCCCCGTTGAATGTACCAGAGTGTCTCCACATTTTACCGGCGATGCTAAGGCAGACATGGCACAGAGATGTATGGATAACCTGCAGATGCATTTGCAATGATAAATTCAACGAAATCACAAAGGTGAGTTTTGTTGATGTTGACTTATTGGCTAATCAGATATATTTGGTCGCGGCGTGACTGCCAGCTAATCGATGCTAACATGCTATTTACCGGCGGTGCTAAAGCAGACATGGCACAGAGATGTATGGATAACCTGCAGATGCATTTGCAACGATAAAGTCACAGTAATCACAAAGGTGAGTTTTGTTGATGTTGACTGCCAGCTAATCGATGCTAACATGCTACGCTAATCGATCCTAACATGCTATTTACCGGTGGTGCTAAAGCAGACATGGCACAGAGATGTATGGATAACCTGCAGATGCATTTGCAACTATATTACGTTTCCTTCCACCCACATTTAATGCGAAACAAACACTTACCAATCGACGGATTTAAGTCGCTCCAGTGTCAAAAAATGCGAAAGTCCTGATCGTTTGGTCCGCACATTTTACCGGCGATGCTAACGCAGCTATTCGGCCATGCTATGGCTATGAATAGCGTCAATAGCTATTCGCTCAATAGCTTCAGTTTCTTCTTTAATACTTTCATACTCCAACCATCTGTTTCAATATATGCGTGATCTGTTGAATCGCTTAAACCGCTGAAATCCGAGTCTGAATCCGAGCTAATGTCGCTATATCTTGCTGTGCTATTCGCCATTGTTTGTTTACATTGGCAGCACTGTGTGACGTCACAGGGAAATGGATAGTGGCATCGCAAATAGCGGAAATCAAGCACTTTAAAGCTTTTTTTGTAGGGATATTCGGAGACCGGTAAAATTTTGAAAAAAAATTAAAAAAATACAACAAGCCACTGGGAACTGATTTTTATTGTTTTTAACCCTTTTGAAATTGTGATAATGTTCCCCTTTAAGTCCTCTTCTTTTTGGCTGTTCATTTCTTTTCCATAAAGTGATTTTTGTAACAAAAGTGATGCTGTGGGCAGTCAATATCCATGTCTTCAACTTATTTAGTTATTTGTAGGGGTGGGCAAATTAATGCGTTAATTACGCGTTAACTCATCAATCTATTAACGCCGACAATTATTTTATCGCACATTTGCGTATGTTGTCTACATGCTTTTATTTTGTTAACGCCTTTTCTTAACAAGATGGCGTCGCCCGGCGTGGAGGGGCTCTTGGTAAAGATGTAACATTTGGCAAAAATAGCGGACAATTCTGCAAATGTCATGGCTGGCTTACAGCGTGGTCACTCCGGGATCACTTACGACCGCCAGACAATTCTGAATGTGGATAGATCGGGCCGTTTTGGACGGAATGAGGCGTGCTTGCTAGAGCGGCTAGCTAGCATGGGAATACTTTGCCGGCTACATCCAGCGGCCTGTGAAGCAGCGGAGTATATGTGTTGTCTGTCTATTTATGAATAATGCAGACCAGGAGTGTTGGCTGAGTTCTTAACGTTTGCTTTCAGAGCGTGCATATCACAACATACAAGATGCCGTCATGGCGACACAACCTATACATGCTCCTCACTCCTGTTGCATGCTGGGTAGGGTAGTTCTTTTTTTCCCTGGCTCATAACATCACAATATAGTACCATGTATATGATGCCTTCAGTTTATCAAAGCACCAAGCAAACAATCGGAAAATTCCCATCATATCAATTCCTAGATATGTTCATAATTATTTTAAGTGCACTACGCAGAATAAACACAACATTATTAATATTGCTACTACGGATAATTTGATCAAAAATTCCCTAAAACAGCCCACTACCTATAATATAGGTTTTTTAAACATAAGATCCCTGATTAAAAAAAATGTTTCTGCTGTTACCTCAGAAATTGCCTGTTCAGATGTTATGATTGTGGCTCAGAGATTTGTATGTAGATTATATTTATTTTCCATAACAAACAGGATAACTTAAATACCCTGGCAGTGGCAATAAGCTTAAATGTTTGTATTTACATTTTTTGAGTTGATTTTCATCAAATATGCTATTTAACTGCTACTGTTTAACAAGGACTGATTTAAATTGTGTTTGCACAACAAATGTTTGGGCGCTTTTGTTCATGTGGGAGAATATTCCAATAAAGGTGCACTACACACTACTTTTGAATTCATTATTGGGCTTTGCGTATACAATGCAGTTAATCGCGATTAATCGGAGAAATAGTGCGATTAACTTCGATTAAACTTTTTAATCGTTGCCCAGCCCTAGTTATTTGTGCTATTCAACTGTTAACCTGCGAATTCAGTTTGAAAACTCACATTTTTGCAACAGATTCCTAAAAACACATGAGTGCGGTCATAGGAATGATGTTTGACTAGCTTTTTTGTTTTTGTTCGATAGGCCCTTAAAGTACCAGGAGAGAGGAAAAGCAAGTTGCCTTTATATTGAAGCTATTATCGTTTATATTGAAGCTATTATCGTATACAGTCGGGATCAAAAGTGTACATACACTTGTAAAGCAAATAATGTCATGGCTGTCTTGAGTTTACAATCATTTCTACAACTCTTATTTTTTTGTGATGTAGTGATTGGAGCACATACTTGTTGCTCACAAAAGACATTCATGAACTTTGCTTCTTTTATGAATTTATTATGGGTCTACTGAAAATGTGCTAAGTCAAAAGTATACATACAGCAATGTTCATATTTGCTTACATGTCCCTGGCAAGTTTCACTGCAATAAGGCGCGTTTGGTAGCCATCCACAAGCGTCTGCTTCAATTTTTGACCATTCCCCTTGAGAAAATTGGTGCAGTTCAGCTAAATGTGTTGGTTTATCTGACATGGACTTGTTTCTTCAGCATTGTCCACACGTTTAAGTCAGGACTTTTGGAAGACCGTTTTAAAACCTTCATTCTAGCCTGATTTAGCCGTTGCTTTGCCACTTTTGACATGTGTTTGGGGTCATTGTCCTGTTGGAACACTCAACTGCGCTCAAGACCCAACTTCCGGGCTGAGGATTTTAGTTTATCCTGAAGAATTTGGAGGTAATCTTCCTTTTTTACTGTCCCATCTACTCTCTGTAAAGCACCAGTTCCATTGGCAGCAAAACAAGCCCAGAGCATAATACTTCCACCACCATGCTTGACGGTAGGTGTGGTGTTCCTGGGATTAAAGACCTCACTTTTTCCTCCCCCAAACATATGGCTGGGTATTGTGGCCATAAAGCTCCATTTTTGTTTCATCTGACCACAGAACTTTCCTCCATAACGTCTTATCTTTATATCTTTGTTTTATCATTGTCCATGTGATGTCAGATGAAAGTATGCTATTTCGACATCTCAGGGGATGTCAAAGTCGACCAGCCTGTCAGACCATGGCCACATTTGTCTACAACCAGGTGAGAGCTGCATGAAATATAATCTAGAATTTACTTTTAGCAAGTCGGAGACGAAGCAGAAGCAGCCGTCGGCTCAGTGTCAACAATAGCAGCGTAAGCAAGCATTAGCTCTCTGCAATCAATGCGCCGCTAAAATAGTCAGTCTGCGTTGTCGCTTATATAATAACAATATCACTCATATTTGGTTAATTTTCAGGTGACAACATGTAAATGGAGTATTGTTAACGGTTTTTGGATGTTTTTAGAGAGTACAATGAGCCCAACATAGGACCCGTGATATATTGAATCATTTGTTGGCTATTTATTTATGATTTAGAATGCATTAAAAAGGCCAAACATATGTGTTCTTGTCTTACATAAGGGATTGTGAATGGTAAAGACCACATCTCTCTCAAATTTTAGCATATTTCCACTATGACTGATCTGATAACATTGCCAGAGTGCAGAAGTGCCAAAACCACTGTGATGTCAGTCTCCGAAAATAGCAGAAGGTATTTTCCGAGCGCAATACTCAAAATTTTGTGATGATTAAACGGTGTTTTAACACACTTTGCGGATTATAAATACAACTGGATAAAGTTTAATGCAGGGGTGACCAACACGGTGCCCGCCGGCACTAAGTCGCCCGTAAGGACCAGATGAGTCGCCCGCTGGCCTGTTCTAAAAATAGCTCAAATAGCAGCACTTACCAGTGAGCTGCCTCTATTTTTTGAATTGTATTTATTTACGAGCAAGCTGGTCTCGCTTTGTTTGACATTTTTAATTCTAAGAGAGACAAAACTCAAATAGAATTTGAAAATCCCGAAAAATATTTTAAAGACTTGGTCTTTACTTGTTTAAATAAATTCATTAATTTTTTTTACTTTGCTTCTTATAACTTTCAGAAAGACAATTTTAGAGAAAAAAATACAACCTTAAAAATTATTTTAGGATTTTTAAACACATGTACCTTCCTTTTCTTTCCTGAAAATTTAAATCAATGTTTAAGTATTTTTTAATTTTTTATTTATTGTAAATAATAAATACGGCGTGGCGCAGTGGGGAGAGTGGCCGTGCGCAACCCGAGCGTCCCTGGTTCAATTCCCACCTAGTACCAACCTCGTCACGTCCGTTGTGTCCTGAGCAAGACACTTCACCCTTGCTCCTGATGGGTGCTGGTTGGCGCCTTGCATGGCAGCTCCCTCCATCAGTGTGTAAATGTGTGTGTGAATGGGTAAATGTGGAAGTAGTGTCAAAGCGCTTTGAGTACCTTGAAGGTAGAAAAGCGCTATACAAGTACAACCCATTTATTTATTTATTTAATTCAATTCTTGATTTTAGCTTCTGTTTAATTCGACAAAGAATATTTGTGAAATATTTTTCAAACTTGTCATGATTAAAATTCCCCCCAAAGATTCTGTCAAATCTAGAAAATCTGTAGAATCAAATTTAAATCTTATTTCAAAGTCTTTTGAAAAATTTTTTAAATTTTTGTTCTGGAAAATCTAGAAGAAATAATGATGTGTCTTTGTTAGAAATATAGCTCGGTCCAATTTGTTATATATTATAACAAAGTGCAGATTGGATTTTAACCTATTTAAAACATGTCATCAAAATTCTAAAATTAATCTTAATCAGGAAAAATTACTAATGATGTTCCATGAATTATTATTATTATAATTTTTTCCCCAAAAATATTCAAATTAGCTAGTTTTTCTACTAATTTTTTTGGTTGAATTTAGAATTTTAAAGAGTCGAAATTGAAGATAAACTATGGTTCAAAATTTTATTTTCATTTTTTTTGTGTTTACTCCTCTTTTAAACCGTTCGATTAAGTGTGATTTTCTTCATTTATTCTCTACAAAAAACCTTCCGTAAAAGGAAAAAAATATACGACGGAATGACAGACAAATATAACCATTTTTTCTATATATGTATTTATTTATTAAAGGTAAATTGGACAAATTGGCTATTTCTGGCAATTTATTTAAGTGTGTATCAAACTGGTAGCCCTTCACATTAATCAGCACCCAAGAAGTAGCTCTTGCTTTCAAAAAGGTTGGTGACCCCAGGTTTAATGGATACAACGAAAAATAAGCATTTAAATGGGAACATTATCACAATTTCAAAAGGGTTAAAAACAATAAAAATCAGTTCCCAGTGGCTTGTTGTATTTTTTTAAGTTTTTTTCAAAATTTTACCGGTCTCGGAATATCCCTAAATAAAGCTTTAAAGTGCCTTATTTTCGCTCTCTGCGAAGACACTGGCCATTTCCCTGTGACGTCACACTGTGCTGCCAATGTAAACAAACAACGGCGAATACCACAGCAAGATATAGTGACATTAGCTCGGATTCAAACTCGGATTTCAGCAACTTAAGCGATTCAACAGATTAGGCATGTATTGAAAGAGATGGTTGGAGTATGAAAATATTGAAGAAGAAACTGAAGCTATTGAGCGAATAGCTGTTGACGCTATTCATAGCCATAGCATGGCCGAATAGCTGCGTTAGCATCGCCGGTAAAATGTGCGGACCAAACGATCAGGACTTTCGCATCTTTTGACACTGGAGCAACTTAAATCCGTCGATTGGTAAGTGTTTGTTTCGCATTAAATGTGGGTGGAAGGAAACGTAATATAGTTGCAAATGCATCTACAGGTTATCCATACATCTCTGTGCCATGTCTGCTTTAGCACCGCCGGTAAATAGCATGTTAGCATCGATTAGCGTAGCATGTTAGCATCGATTAGCTGGCAGTCAACATCAACAAAACTCACCTTTGTGATTTTGTTGACTATAGTTGCAAATGCATCTGCAGGTTATCCATACATCTCTGTGCCATGTCTGTCTTAGCATCGCCGGTAAAATGTGGAGACACTCCGGCACATTCAATGGGGGTCTGGCGGAAGACACTTTCGCATCTTGGGGCCAGTGGTGCAACTTGAATCCCTCCCTGTTAGTGTTGTTACACCCTCCGACAACACACCGACGAGGCATGATGTCTCCAAGGTTCCAAAAAATAGTCAAAAAAACGGAAAATAACAGAGCTGAGACCCGGTGTTTGTAATGTGTTGAAAATGAAAATGGTGGGTGTGTTACCTCGGCGACGTCACATTTTGACGTCATCCCCTCCAGCGAGATAAACAGAAAGGCGTTTAATTCGCCAAAATTCACCCATTTAGAGTTCGGAAATCGGTTAAAAAAATAGATGGTCTTTTTTCTGCAACATCAAGGCATATATTGACGCTTGCATAGGTCTGGTGGTAAAGTTCCCCTTTAAAGTCAACTTGTTTTTCCACTGCTGGTACTTAGTTAGACATGTGTCTTCTTGTCTCTCAAATATTCCTTCAACACAATGCATTGGGCTATTCAAATCTATGTGCTGTAAAAAAGCTCCAAATCAGTGTCATGACATTCACCTGAAGAGGTTGGGTCTTCTGAAAAGTCATGTAGCTCCTCAGGAGGGTCTCCATAGTAAGAGTTAAACTTGTGACTTGATACAGCAGCCAGCACTGCACCCTGGCACACGGTGATTAGAGACAGCAAATAGTGAGGATGACAGGACACATCCACACTTATCAAATTCAACATCCTTTACAAAGATGGCTACTCTCGATAAGTTGCTTACCTTCAGCTTCCTCCTGGCATTGAATTTTCTCAGCTGTTCCACTGTTTCAGGAAGGTGGATCTTGTAGGCGTACCTGTCCCTTTCCTACAGCAAAACAGACCACTTTAGCGCATGCAGCCGATAAATAACCGCGTCGCCGAGTGTGCAATCTTGCCTTCAGCCAAGGATGGTTGAGCGCCTCGTAAACAGTGATCCTCTCTGCGGGGTCGAGCATTAACATACGCCTCACCAGGTCTTTGGCGCTCTCCGAGATGTGGGCCCATTGACGTGGGTTCATCTGTTCACACGTACCGAGAAGCAGAATGGAGAGTGATTACTTAAGAACTATAAACTGCAGTTTATTAGATCGTTTTCATTAAATGTACAAACCCCGTTTCCATATGAGTTGGGAAATTGTGTTAGATGTAAATATAAACAGAATACAATGATTTGCAAATCCTTTTCAACTCATATTCAGTTGAATATGCTACAAAGACAACATATTTGATGTTCAAACTCATAAACATTTCTTTTTTGTGCAAATAATCATTAACTTTAGAATTTGATGCCAGCAACACGTGATAAAGAAGTTGGGAAAGGTGGCAATAAATACTGATAAAGTTGAGGGATGCTCATTAAACACTTATTTGGAACATCCCACAGGTGTGCAGGCTAATTGGGAACAGGTGGGTGCCATGATTGGCTATAAAAGCAGCTTCCCAAAAAATGCTCAGTCTTTCACAAGAAAGGATGGGGCAAGGTACACCCCTTTGTCCACAACTGCGTGAGCAAATAGTCAAACAGTTTAAGAACAACGTTTCTCAAAGTGCAATTGCAAGAAATTTAGGGATTTCAACATCTATATGGGGGTGCATTAGTGCCCAAGGCATGGGTAACTTACACATCTGTGAAGGCACCATTAATGCTGAAAGGTACATACAGGTTTTGGAACAACATACCGTATTTCCTTGAATATCCGCCGGGGCGCTCATTAAATTAAAACCTCTTCTCACTCCTTCGCTTAGCCAAGGCATGCGGTAAAAGTAAGCAGGCGCTAATTATTTTAAAACCTCTTCTCACCTCTGCGCATATCAATGACCAGGAGCTGGTCACTGACTTTGGGAGGTCGAGTCCACGGTCACAACCTATTGTGATCGAGGGAGTTGAGGTACAGACCGTGGACTCATTCAAGTACCTCGGGGTTTGGGTGGACAATAAGCTGGACTGGACTGTTAACACGGACCACCAGTACAAGAAAGGACAGAGCAGGCTGTACTTCCTCAGGAGACTGCACTCCTTCAACATTTGTAGAAAACTCCTGTGGATGTACTACCAGTCTGTGGTTGCCAGTGTTCTGTTCTACATGGTGGTGTGCTGGGGGGGCAGTACATCTAAGAAGGACAGCTCCAGACTTGAGAAACTGATCAGGCGGGCCGGTTCTACAATGGGAATGAAACTGGACTCACTGGTGACGGTGGCAGAGAAGAGGACTGTTGACAAACTAGTGAGCATCCTGGATGATGCCAGTCACCCTCTGCATAGTGTCATCAGTAACCAGAGGAGCCTGTTCAGTTCTACACTGCTTCATCCCAAGTGCAGGACTAATAGACTCAAAAACTCCTTTGTCCCACACGCCATTAGACTGTACAACTCCTCTCTGGGGCGGGGGGGTACTAGGATGACAGGGGATGCAAAACAATAACAGTGCAATACGTTTTCATAACATGGTCACTACTGCCTACTTTGTCTTGTTATATTCTTATTTTACTGTTATATTGTTATTCCCATTGTTTTTATTCTTTTTGTAATATTTCTCTATTTTGTTTCCATTTAAACCCCCATTATTTACTTTTTACTTTTTTTTAAAATTGATCTCAACTCTGTACACTGCTGCTGGAATTTTAATTTTCCTGAAGGAACTCTCCTGAAGGAATCAATAAAGTACTATCTATCTATCTATATCAATGGCATGCAGTAAAAAATTAGATGTCATATAAAAAATAAAAATAAAAATAAATTATTCTGCGGCCACAGCCCGGTGATTGGGGACGACCGCTCTACAACATGTCATCGTGCCCACTTTTTACACCATGCTATCTGGGTGCCGGTCGGATGCATGCATTACGCTGCTTCTCATACGAGATTGCAATGCATACCTGGTCTACAGCCATACCTTTTACACTGATGGTTGTGATATAAACAACTTTAACACTCCTACTAATATGCGCCACACTCTGTGAACCCACACCAAACACATTTCTGGAAAACATTGGCTCTCTAACGCATTATAAACGCAACATAAGAATTACCCAGAATTCCAATGCATCAATGACTCTTGGATATATTATACACGCGCCCCCAACTGGCGCACGGAGAGGGGGAGGTGGGGGACGGGGTTTGGTGCTAGCGGCGTGTATAATATAGCCAAGAGTCATGGATGCATTGGAATTCTGAGTAATTCTTATGTTGTGTTTATAATGGGTTACAGAGCAGATGTTCTCCAGAAATGTGTTTGGTGTGGGTTCACAGAGTGTGGCGCATATTAGTAAGAGTGTTAAAGACAAGTTGTTTTATATCACAACCATCAGCGTGATCTGTATGGCTGTGGAACAAGACCCCTGGTTTAGTGAAGTGAATTATATTTATATAGCGCTTTTTCTCAAGTGACTCAAAGCGCTTTACATAGTGAAACCCAATATCTAAGTTACATTCAAACCAGTGTGGGTGGCACTGGAAGCAGGTGGGTAAAGTGTCTTGCCCAAGGACACAACGGCAGTGACTAGGTTGGCAGAAGCGGGAATCGAACCTGCAACCCTCAAGTTGCTGGCACGGCCACTCTAGCAACCGAGCTAAACCGCCCGTTTACACATAGTAAAAGCAAAAAAAACCTCCTCCGCCATTTTGGAAATGACGACAGGTAAAGCGTCACTCGTGACGTCACGACTTTAAACCCGGCGGTAAAAGTAAGCATGCGCTAATAAATTTGGGGAGCGAGTTTGACCAGGAAGTAATTCAAGGCAGGCGCATATTACATGCCCGGCAGCTATTCAAGGAAATACGGTATGCTGCCATCTAAGCGCCGTCTTTTTCATGGACGCCCCTGCTTATTTCAACAAGACAATGCCAAGCCACATTCAGCACGTGTTACAACAGCGTAGCTTCGTAAAAAAAAGAGTGCGGGTACTTTCCTGGCCCACCTGCAGTCCAGACCCGTCTCCCATGGAAAATATGTGGCTCATTATGAAGCGTAAAATACGACAGCGGAGACCCCGGACTGTTGAAGGACTGAAGCTCTACATAAAACAAGAATGGGAAAGAATTCCACTTTCAAAGCTTCAACAATTAGTTTCCTCAGTTCCCAAACGTTTATTGAGTGTTGTTAAAAGAAAAGGTGATTTAACACAGTGGTGAACATGCCCTTTCCCAACTACTTTGGCACGTGTTGCAGCCATGAAATTCTAAGTTAATTATTATTTGCAAAAAAAAAAAAAGTTTATGAGTTTGAACATCAAATATCTTGTCTCTGTAGTGCATTAAATTGAATGTGGGTTGAAAAGGATTTGCAAATCCTTGTATTCTGTTTATATTTACATCTAACACAATTTCCCAACTCATACGGAAACGGGGTTTGTAGATTCTAACATGTGCACCAAATTTTTTTGGGGGGGAAAATTAATGAAGATGCCCATTATGTAATTGTGCCATAGTCACAAAAGACAAAATACGCAATAAAATAAAAACATTAAGGGATTAAAAATAGCATTTATTCCCATCATGAGTGTGTGTTAACTTCTGACTGTTTCTGTTGGTGGCCACTGGAGAATAATGAAGTGGTGGAAGTTTGGAAACCAATGAGAATTGTGACAATGAAAAGGGGGTACGGTGTCACAGCCTGGCTCCTCAGAACAAAATAGACTTCCTGCTGTGACTGCATCTGCTGCAGATTAGTCATGCAGAGAAAATAAACACCACCATCAATTGTCAGCGTGCTCTACTCTCACAGTCATGCTCTCAATGACAAATTAACTTACTTGACGGAGTCCAATCAGGATATCAGGGGCCCGCATAAAATACCTACCTTGTATTTGCCCTTAATGATGGCCTCAAACAGTCGATCTTTCGTGCCGTAGAAAGGCAGGCAGCCCGACAGAAGGATGAAGAGGATAACCCCGCATCCCCACACGTCCACCGGTTTGCCATATGGCTCTCGCTTGACAACTTCTGGAGCCATGAAGTGGGGAGTGCCGACACGACCTGAAAAAGGGAACTTGATATGAGCTCCGAGAAGCATTTGTGCGAGTGACAGGCCAATGAAGGAAGACAGCACGCAGGTGGGTGCTTAGTTTACAATGTCGATATACCTCCGGCAACCAGGCCTGACTCTCCAAGCTGGATCGCTACTCCAAAGCCTCCCAGCTTGACGGGAGCAGAGTTCTCCTTGGAGGCCAGCAGCACACAGTGAGGCTACATATGGACAAACACATACGAGACGCAGGATTAATTGCACTGTAGATTACCGTATTTGTCATAGTATAAGTCGCACCTGCCGAAAATGCATGATAAAGAAGGGAAAAAACATATATAAGTCGCTCTGGAGTATAAATCGCATTTTTGGGGGGAAATATATTTGATAAAATCCAACAGCAAGAATAGACATTTGAAAGGCAATTTAAAATAAATAAAGAATAGTGAACAACAGGCTGAATAAGTGTAGGTTATATGAGGCATAAATAACAAACTGCTATGTTAACCTAACATATTATGGTAAGAGTCATTCAAATAACTATAACATATAGAACATGCTATACCTTTACCAAACTATCTCTCACTCCTAATCCATAAATCCCATGAAATCTTATACGTCTAGTCCCTTACGTGAATGAGCTAAATAATTGTATTTGATATTTTACGGTAATGTGTTAATAATCTCACACATAAGACGCTCCTGAGTATAAGTCATGATCCGTAGTCTGGATCATGTTTAGTTGAGTTATTTTCTGTTAGTTTGGACTCCCTTTGTTGTTTGTGTACCTTTTGTGAGTCAGTTTGGTCACCATGGTAACATATTAATTTCACCTGCTGCGGGTTGCAGACGCACACCTGTTTTTGTTAATTACTTCCTTATTTAAGCCTGCCTTGTCCCGTCAGTCGGTCTTGGTCCCTTGTTTGCGGTATGCAACTGTTTCGTTGGTAATTACTAGATGTCTTGTTACCTGATCCTGTGCTAGTGTTTGCATTAACTTCTGTGCTTTCGCCACACATTTCTTTTCGTCTGTTTTTGTACCAGTGTTTTGTTATTAAATCATTCTTACCTTTACGTTGTTGTCCGGAGTGTCTATGTTTGCGTTGGAGGAACAATCCCGCATTAAAATGCGACCCGCACGTGACAGTATAAGTCGCACACCTGGCCAAACTATAAAAAAACTGCGACTAATATCCCGAAAAATACGGTATTTGACACTTGCCAAGATTTTATATTTTAGGATGAGTATCCATCCATCCATCTTCTTCCGCTTATCCGAGGTCGGGTCGCGGGGGCAGCAGCCTAAGCAGGGAAGCCCAGACTTCCCTCTCCCCAGCCACTTCGTCTAGCTCTTCCCGGGGGACCCCGAGGCGTTCCCAGGCCAGCCGTGGCCTCCTACCGGTTGGACGTGCCCTAAACACCTCCCTCGGGAGGCGTTCGGGTGGCATCCTGACCAGATGCCCGAACCACCTCATCTGGCTCCTCTCCATGTGGAGGAGCAGCGGCTTTACTTTGAGTTCCTCCCGGATGGCAGAGCTTCTCACCCTATCTCTAAGGGAGAGACCCGCCATTTCGGCCGCTTGTACCCGTGATCTTATCCTTTCGGTCATAACCCAAAGCTCATGACCATAGGTGAGGATGGGAACGTAGATCGAACGGTAAATTGAGAGCTTTGCCTTCCGGCTCAGCTCCTTCTTCACCACAACGGATCGGTACAACGTCCGCATTACTGAAGACGTCGTAGGATGAGTAATGCTATTTTTTTAAATTCTAGTTTAAATTGAGAAAAAAAACTATCCATCCATCCATTTTTTACCGCTTATTCCCTTTTGGGCTGGCGGGGGGCGCTGGCGCCTATCTCACATATAATCGGGCGGAAGGCGGGGTACACCCTGGATAAGTCGCCATCTCATCACAGGGCCAACACAGATAGACAGACAACACTCAGACTCACATTCACACACTAGGGACCATTTAGTGTTGCCAATCAACCTATCCCCAGGTGCATGTATTTGGAGGTGGGAGGGGCCTATCCCCAGGTGCATGTCTTTGGAGGTGGGAGGGGCCTATCCCCAGGTGCATGTCTTTGGAGGTGGGAGGAAGCCGGAGTACCAGGAGGGAACCCACGCATTCATGGGGAGAACATGCAAACTCCACACAGAAAGATCCCGAGCCTGGGATTGAACCCAGGACTGCAGGACCTTCGTATTGTGAGGCAGACGCACTAACCCCTCTTCCACTGTGAAGCCCGAGAAAACTATTCAAATGCAATTGTTTGGTTTCCCCCCCATAGAATATTGTGTTTCAAGAGATTATCTCGTGGATGCTTAGTTGAATAATATTTGTTCTCGGAGAAATATACTTTAGTTTCCATATATACAAATATTAATTTAGGATATCTTTGTAAGTTAAGATATACCAAAAAGTAAAATTTTGGTTTCATCTGACCACATGACATTCTCCCAATCCTCTGCTGTATCATCCATGTATCCATTTTGGTATAAACTCAACTTGTCGTGTTTGGAGGAAGAAGAATACTGAGTTGCATCCCAAGAACACCATACCTACTGTGAAGCATGGGGGTGGAAACATCATGCTTTGGGGCTGTTTTTCTGCTAAGGAGACAGGACGATTGATCCGTGTTAAGGAAAGAATGAATGGGGCCATGTATCGTGAGATTTTGAGCCAAAACCTCCTTCCATCAGTGAGACCTTTGAATGGTTGACCAAATACCTATTTTCCACCATAATTTACAAATAAATTATTTAAAATTCCTACAATGTGAATTCCTGGATTTTTTTTTCACATTCTGTCTCTCACAGTTGAAGTGTACCTATGATGAAAATTACAGACCTCTGTCATCATTTTAAGTGTGAGAACTTGCACAATCGCTGGCTGACTAAATACTTTTTTGCCCCACTGTATACATATATATATACATACATATGTATGTATACATATACATATATATATACATACATATATATATATTCATACATATATACATTATATATGTATATATACATATATATACATACATATATATACACATATACATACATACATATATACATACACACACATATATACATACACACACACACATATATATATATATATATATATATGTATATATACACAGTATACATACACACACACACACACACACACATACATATATTGTATGACACATAGAATGGACCTGCTATCCCCGTTTAAATAAGAACATCTCATTTCAGTAGGCCTTTAAGTAAATTAACTACCTATTCATAGGAACTGTATTTATATTTATGTATTTATCCATTCATTGTTGTTGTGTTTAGGATCACAAAAGGAAGTGAACAATTGTGTTTGAAAATATTTTCCGACATGAAAGGGGTAAGATTAAATAAACTCTGCTTCTTCCTACTCCTTTTAGGACAAGTCAGAATGTGAAACTGTAAACATGTTCGAAACATAACAATGTTTTTGTTTTTTTGGACTATTTTCTCTTAGTGCTCATTGTTTTGGGTTTCTTTTTTTTGTAACGTGTCTGAAGTAAATATATACAATGTATTTGAAATCAAACAGTTTAAATATTTTATGTGCAGACTGTCAGCTTTATATAAAGAGGAAATGATGCCACTTAGACATATTTTACACCGGTCGTTACCAGTTAGGGGGGGCAGAGAGAGAATGAGAGAGAGAATAGAGGAGGGGCTTCGGTCAAAGTGACAAAAGGGAACAAAACGGACTCATTACAAGTGCGACAAGAAGAGAACTCACTGGGACACTGACTGATTGAAGTGAAAGGTCCACACAGCAACACATAATAAACGTTTAAGAGTCCTCGTTCAACACACTTTTTCTTTTTTTAAGGCTTGATGAAGGAAAGCACACTGGACAACAAGGCTCGCACGCAGCTCTGGTATTTCCCAGTGTATGCAAAACATTGATGGTAAGTGTTCCTTTAATACAAAACTAATGATTATGTAGCTAGTCTTGTGCTGCTGGTATATTTTATCACATGTAATCCACACCAAGTACAGTTGGGTGAACTCTTACGCTCAACCGAGACCAAAGGTGACCACAAACATTTTCCAGTCAGGTCCACATACAGAAAAATTGAAAGATGTGGAGGCCACTTGGAAACATTTTGGACGAAAACAATAAATGCAGGTCAATCAATGTATGTTCAATTATCTGAACAAAAATCTTAGCTTCGTGTCATAGGCATCCAGATAAGAAGTCGCAAGGGTTTTAAGACGTTTGAACACTAATAATATAACTTTAAAATGATCAGTTTGATCTGGATTAGAAATAATTAAGTTCCCAAAATGTAGGCTTTAACAGTAGAAATAGTAATAATTTGGTTGAAAATTCTAGCAATAACGCCCTGGTATGTGACTGTGTCAAATGAGAACTTGGGAGTCGTATTGTCAAAGTAGGTTTTTTTCTGGCGCTATTTATTGGGCTGCTCGAGAAGTAAACCACCTGAAGCTGGATTTATATGGAAGAAGTAGTATGAGGGACTGCAGCGTCATATTTCTCACAGAAAAGTGGCTAAAACCATCCGTTCCGGACGAGGCGGTTAGCATCAAGGGGCTAACTATGTTTCAGTCGGACAGGAGCAGCACTCACTGGTAAATCCCGAGGCGGTGGTGTTTGCATATACATCAACAACAACTGCTGCAACAATGGGAAGATAGTCTCATATCACTGCTCTCCCGATGTAGAAATATTAACGATAAAATGCAGGCCATTCAGTGCTATGATCTTCACAGCAGTGTACATTCCTCCCAGTGCTAAAACCAAAGAAGCTTTAAATGCTTTGTACTGCAATCTACACATCCAGAGGGAGTTTTCATCATGGCAAGGGGACTTTAATCAAGCTAACATGAAAACTGTGTTCCCCAATTTCCATCGATATGTGAATTTTGCAACCAAGGGTGGAAGCACGCTGGACATGGTGTACAGCGGGGGTCACCATCCATCCATCCATCCATTTTCTACCGCTTATTCCCTTTTGGGGTCGCGGGGGGCGCTGGCGCCTATCTCAGCTACAATCCGGCAGAAGGCGGGGTACACCCTGGACAAGTCACTACCTCATCGCAGGGCCAACACAGATAGACAGACAACATTCACACTCACATTCACACACTAGGGCCAATTTTGTGTTGCCAATCAACCTATACCCAGGTGTATGTCTTTGGAAGTGGGAGGAAGCTGGAGTACCCGGAGGGAACCCACACATTCACGGAGAGAACATGCAAACTCCACACAGAAAGATCCCGAGCCTGGATTTGAACCCAGGACCTTTGTATTGTGAGGCAGACGCACTAACCCCTCTTCCACCGTGAAGCCCGGGGGTCACCAAGCTTTTTGAAACCAAGAGCTACTTCTTGGGTACTGATTAATGCGAAGGGCTACCAGTTTGATACACACTTAAATTGCCAGAAATAGCCAATTGGGTCAATTTACCTTCAACTCTGTTATTGTTAATAATTAATGATATTTATCTTTGTGGAAACATTGATCATCTTAATGATTTCTCACAATAAATATATATATTTTTGATGACATGTTTTAAATATGTTAAAATCCAATCTGCGCTTTGTTAGAATATATAACAAATTGGACCAAGCTAGACAAATCATTATTTCTTCTAGATTTTCCAGAACAAAAATTTTAAAATAAATTTAAAAGACTTTGAAATAAGATTTAAATTTGATTCTACAGATTTCTTAGATTTGCCAGAATATTTTTTTGAATTTTAATCATAATAAGTTTGAAGAAATATTTCACAAATATTCTTCGTCGAAAAAACAGAACCTAAAATGCAGAATTAAATGAAAATGTATTTATTATTTTTTACAATTAAAAAAAAGAAATGTACTTGAACATTGATTTAAATCGTCAGGGAAGAAGAGGAAGGAATTTAAAAGGTAAAAAGGTACATGTGTTTAAAAATCCTAAAATCATTTTTAAGGTTGTATTTTTTCTCTAAAATTGTCTTTCTGAAAGTTATAAAAAGCAAAGTAAAAAAAATTATGAATGTATTTAAACAAGTGAAGACCAAGTCTTTAAAATATTTTCTTGAATTTTCAAATTCTATTTGAGTTTTGTCTCTCTTAGAATTAAAAATGTCGAGCAAAGCGAGAGTAAATTAGTAAATAAATAAAATTTAAAAAATGGAGGCAGCTCACTGGTAAGTGCTGCTATTTGAGCTATTTTTAGAACAGGCCAGCGTGCAACTCATCTGGTCCTTACGGGCGACCTGGTGCCCGCGGGCCCCACGTTGGTGACCCCTGGTGTACAGCACTATTAAACACGCATTGAAACCTCTACCCCGCCCCCACCTCGGCTCCTCAGACCATTTATCTGTGATGCTAATTCCTGCATACAAGCCCCTGCTGATCAGAAAGCAAGCTACAGTGAAGCAGCTGAGGACCTGGCCAGAGGGAGCAATGGAAGCATTACAAGACTGCTTGGAAAGCACAGACTGGGACATGTTCAAGGCAGCCGCCAGCGACAATCATCACACATGTATGGAGGAGTATGCAGAGTCTGTGTCCGCATGGAGGATGTTAGAGTGATCAAGAACATCCCCACACGGGCCAACGAGAAAACCTGGATGAACAGTGAGGTACGTACAATGCTGAAGGCTCGGAACAAGGCTTTTAAATCTGGTGACATGGTAGCACTTGAAACAGCCAGAGCTAACCTGAACTGTGCCATTAAGGTTGCAAAAAGTGCTCAGTCAGAAAGTGCAGGACTTCTTCGAGAACCCCACAAACACTAGACGTATGTGGCAGGGCATACACAGTCTACAGGTCATCCCGGACTATAAAGCTGGTGGTCCCCGTGCCTGTGACAGCAAGAGCGTCCTTAATGACCTACACAACCACGTTGCAAGGTTTCATGAAGCACTTGACACCACTCCGGCGCCCTGATGAGCAGCCGCTCAACCTGGACACAGCGTATGTCCGGAGAACCTTGAGGAGAGTGAACCCCCGGAAAGCAGGAGGACCTGATGACGTTCCGGGTAAGGTGCTTAAGGGATGTGCAGACCAGCTGGCCGGGGTTGTCACAGACATCTTCAACTCCTCGCTGACCCAGGACGTGGTACCATCATGTTTTAAGACGGCCACAATCATTCCAGTGCCTAAAAACCCCACAATCTCCTCCCTCAATGATTATCGGCCTTTGGCACTCACCCTCATCATAATGAAGTGCTTCGAGAGGCTGGTAAAGGAATACATTGTCTCCAGACTTCCCCCCACATTCAACCCATACCAGTTTGCCTATCGCCCTAAGCGCTCCACAGAGGACGCCCTATCTCCTCTGCACTCCACCTGAGATTAAAACATCTGGAAAGAAAGGACACACACGTGCGGATGTTGTTTCTGGACTTCAGCTCGGCGTTCCCCGGGCTGCAATTTGCAATGATTACTTCTGTTCTTCCAAAACATTATTATTGTGATTTAGTAGTAGAAGTACATGTCTTTAGACTGTGGGAATAATTTGTAACGTTTGGCAGGAACAAAATGAACATACTGAGCTCCAAACTGATTGAAATCTGCATCTTCACTTGGTTCACACTCGAGGTGGAATGCCGATTTTAAATCTGTTCTTGTCTGTAAGTAAGGCAAGCACCACTTTGCAGACCTCAGGCATTAACTGATTTAATCCAATGATTATTATATCTCACAGTTGTGTTTGAACTCTGCAGAATCTGGTGAATCTGGAGGACACCGGCCACTGAACAAAATGAACAGCTCTTCTGCCTCGTCTCTGCAGCCCCAAGTCTCGCTCAATACTTCTCCTAGCCACAGTTCTGTGTTCTTACTCTCAGCCACATCTACTCAAACTTCCACTCCAAACCCAACTGAGTGTTCCTTTGACGACGCAGTCCTTCGTCTGCTACTACCTCTTATATATTCACTGTTTTTCCTCCTTGGCCTGGCCGGGAACCTATTTGCTTTGTGGGTCTTCATTTTTATTCACACCAGGCGAAACTCGGTGCGTGTGTTTCTCATCAACTGCGCAGTGGCAGACCTCGTCTTCCTAGCTTGTCTACCCTTCCGGATCTTCTACCACATTAATGGAAACCAATGGCCCCTGGGACATACGGCCTGCAAGATTGTAGGGAATCTATTCTACATGAACATGTATATTAGCATCATCCTACTTGGGCTTATAAGCCTGGACCGCTACTTGAGGTTGCAGAAGAAGGGCAGAGTGAGCAGAGACTTGAGGATGAGACTCGGGGACTGTAGATGGCCGTGGAGTAAGTTGGCATGCGGGGCAATTTGGGCCATGTCAATAGTGGCATTGGTTTCAATGATTGCTACAGCGGAAGACAAAGAAGACAATGACAAATGCTTCCAATTCAAGAAACGGCGTCAAGCCAGTGGGAAGGCACACTTCAATTACATGCTGGTGGCTTTGTTCTGGTCCATCTTCCTCATGCTCATAGTGTTCTACACTAAAATTGCTTATCGATTGATAGAGGTGTCGCAGGAAAGGCCAGAACTTCCGAATGCACAACGATACAAACGTACTGCCAATAAATCCTTCTTTATCCTCTTCCTGTTCACGCTATGCTTCGCTCCTTACCATGCTTTTCGGCCCTTCTACATTCAAACCCAGCTGGATTCGACAGTCTCCTGTGACAAGTTGCAACTGGTAGACAACATCAACGAGGTCATGCTGTTATTCTCAGCTTTCAACAGCTGTTTGGATCCTGTTATGTACTTTCTTTTGTCTGGCTCAGTGCGCAAAGCTGCCTTCCGTACTCTTGAACACCAACTCGGCAACCAAACGTTCAATCTAAATGAAGTCACGACCAACAACTCAACAACGGAGAGCCGAAGGCATTCATTATCTATGACTTTACCAAGTGTGGACTGAGAACCTCACAGCTCTAAAAGCGGTTCACGGTAAATATTTATTATACATGACGAATAAAAGTGTTCTTGTTGGGCTTCTACGAACACCATCGATGTGTAGTGGTCATGTGTCTGCTGTGTAGCTCAATAAACATATTGTGGACTGTCTAATCTTATTTGGACTCACTGTTTCAGACATATCTTACAAATCCTGACAGTGTTTGGAAAAATTAAATGCTGCAGTGGAATTAGTTCACTGGTCGAGGTACACCATGGACTGGTCACCAGCTAAACACAGGTAGGGATGGGTACCGAATCAATTATGTCGTAAAATATTTTGATACCATTGTTGCATGTGAGATCACGACCGGGTAACGGGTGTAATCGAGATGGACGGTACTGCAATTTTCCATGCCAACAAAGCAAGCATGTCTGACAGAAGGTGTTTAAACATAAGACTCTACTTTTCAAAATGGATTAGCTTGATGCATTTTGCATATATAGATATGCCATATACCGTATTTTTCAACGTATAAGTCGTATACGTTGCACCGGGCTAAAATGCATAATAAAAAAGGAAAAAAACCTACAGTATTTCCTTGAATTGCCGCAGCTCATATAGTATGCGCCTGCCTTGAATTACTGCCGGGTCAAACTTGATTCGCAAAATAATTAGCGCATGCTTATAAGAATTACCCCCTGGTCAAACTTGTGACGTCACGAGTGACACTTCCCCTGTCATAATTTTCAAAATGGAGGAGGCTGATTTCAATACCGGTCATTTGAAATCGCATAAAGGGAAGGAGATTAAGAGCAATTCAGTAGGATTTAAGGTCCAAGCTTACATCACACTCAATTTTTTACTGCATGCCTCTGGTAAGTGCCGGAGTGAGAAGAGGTTTTAAAATAATTAGTGCATGCTTACTTTTACCGCATGCCTTTGGTAAGCGCAGGAGTGAGAAGAGGTTTTAAATTAATTAAGGAAATGTTGTCTGTCTATCTGTGTTGGCCCTACGATGAGGGGGCGACTTGTCCAGGGTGTACACCGCCTTCCGCCCGATTGTAGCTGAGATAGGCGCCAGCGCCCCCCGCGACCCCGAACGGGAATAAGCGGCAGAAAATGGATGGATGGATAAGGAAATATAAGTCGCAATGGAGTATAGGTCGCATTTTTGGGGGAAATTTATTTGATAAAACCCAACAGCAAGAATAGACATTTGAAAGGCAATTTAAAATAAATAAAGAATAGTAAACAACAGGCTGAATAAGTGTAGGTTATATGAGGCATAAATAAGCAACTGCTATGTTAACCTAACATATTATGGTAAGAGTCATTCAAATAACTAGAACATATAGAACATGCTATACCTTTACCAAACTCTCTCTCACTCCTAATCCATAAATCCCATGAAATTATACGTCTATACAGGGGTCGGGAACCTTTTTGGCCGAGAGAGCCAAGAAGCCAAATATTTTAAAATGTATTTCCGTAAGAGCCATATAATATTTTTTTTAACACTGAACTCAACTAAACACATGCATTTTTAAGTAAGACCAACATCTCAAGAGTACAATAGGTGTCTTATTCTTTGTAATAACATTGTTATTCTGAAGCTAACTGTTGAGGGGGCGTGGCCTGTGGGCCTGCATCGAAGCAGGGTGTTGCCAGGATCGGCCTTGAAATCAGCGACAGGTGCGTAGACGTCCCACCTGGGCCCTGTTATCTAATCACCTGTCGCTCTGTTATAAGCAGCAGCCAGGAGGAGGGACGGGGTTAGAGCTGGAGCAAAAGCACGAGCGAATACGAAAGAGAAAAAGGCAATTGCTGGAAAGCAAAAGAGAGACTTATTGAAAAATAAAACAATATTTTAACCCTGAAACAGGCTCTCATGTCGGTGCTTGGTGGTCTGAAGAACCCCCAGGAAGGCAAGCCCCACAATAACCAATAATAAATAAATAACTTCTTACCATTAACCCTACTTCTTGAACTGGTGCGGTAAAAAACGGATGGATGGATTAAAAATGCATGAGAATGTTATTATTTTTAACACTTTGATTACAAGTGGAATTATTCATTACTTATCGTGTTAAGCAATGTCAGCTCAGATTTATCTGAGAGCCAGATGCCACATCTGGCTCTAGAGCCATTGGTTCCCTACCCCTGGTCTAGTCTTTTACGTGAATGAGCTAAATAATATAATTTGATATTTTACGGTAATGTGTTAATAATTTCACACATAAGTCGCTCCTGAGTATAAGTCGCACCCCCGGCCAAACTATGAAAAAAAGTGTGAATTATAGTCTGAAAAATACGGTAGATGCTACTGATTAGCATTAGCGATTGTTTGTTGATTTTGACACGTCCAAATTTGGCAATCAAAATTATAAGTAGGAGTGGGAGAAAAAATCGATATGGCCATACAGTACATAACGATGCTTTCTCTTACAATAGAATATTCATTTTTAATAAAAAAATGTTAAGTCATGTTTCGGGCCGATTTTAAATCGATAACAATTACCGCACCTCCACTTTGTAAAGTGTCACTGTACAGCTGACCCACTGTTCAGGTAGTGATGAACAAGGCAGTACAAGAAGTGGACAGTAAAAAGAAGAGGGCATTTTTTTTCCATTTAAGTGTCAAGAAACTCGATACACTTTAAGTACAATAGCATTAAATAGAAGTTGATCATTGTAATTGTTTTTTGAATCAGTCTTTCCAATAAATGATTATTGTTCTCTGGCGTATATATATACAACTTTTATTTTAAACTACATTTTAAATGCATCGTGTAAAATATCACAGTATGTTAGTATAATGCAATATCACAAATAATGTGAAATTTGTTTTAGGAGTCTTTTTACATGTTTTTAGGAGTATTTTTACGTGTTTTATGAGTTTTTTACTTGCTTTAGGATCTGTTTTTAAATTTGTTTTAGGGTTTTTTTTACATGTTTTTAGGAGTATTTTTTCCGTGTTTTATGAGTTTTTTACGTGTTTTAGGAGTCTTAATGTGTTTTAGGAGTCTTAGTATGAGTTTTAGGAGTCTTGTTATGTGTTTTAGGAGTAATTTACGTTTTAGATGTCACTGTGCATCTCTTCAGAGTCATTTTATGTGTTTTGGAGTCGGTTTTAATGTTTTAGAAGTCGGTTGTTGTATTTGTAAATGTTTTACTCATCATTTAATGTGTTAAGTCATTTTATGCATTTGTGTTTCGCACAAGAGGTAGAACATCTCACTCTGTGTTTCCTGGAATCTGATTGCAGAGGTGTCAGACTTGTTTTCAATGACGACTACATTGCAATTATCTTTACATATATGAACATAAATGTATAATCTACCCCATGATGTTACACAAATGCATATGCATTTGATTACCCTTTTTTTACATACAAATTTTGAGATAACTTGCTTAAAACTTACAAAATATTTTTTAGGATAGTTTATACAGTAAAAATTGTATATAAAATACAATATAAACTACTACTATTACAATGTATTTGGCATGATCAGATGATGTTTTAAGTTTAAAGGATAATTCAATGGTTCACCAAATTAAAACCAAAGTTATATTTCTTATCTTTGTCTTTTTCTTAAATTGCAGAGTTAAAATCCTTTATCATTTTGTGATGTGATAAGGCAGGGGTAGGGAACCAATGGCTCGCAAGCCAGATGTGGCTCTTTTGATGACTGCATCTGGCTCTCGGATAAATCTGAGCTGACATTGCATAACACGATAAGTAATGAATATTTCCACTTGTAATAAGTGTTAAAAATAATGTTCAAAACATAAAACATTCTCATGCATTTTTAGTCCATCCATCCGTTACTACCGCACCTGTTAAAGAAGTTGCGTTAAGAAGTTATTTATTTATTATTGGTTAGTGTGGGGCTTGTCCTCTTGGGGGTTCTTCAGACCACCAAGCACCGACATGAGAGCCTGTTTCAGGGTTACACTATTGTTTTATTTTTCAATAAGTCTCTCAGTTGCTTTCCAGCAATTGTATTTTTCTCTTTCGTTCTCGCTCGCGCTCTGGCTCCAGCCCCAACCCCATCTCTCCTCCTGGCTGATACTTATAACAGAGCGACAGGTGACTAGATAACAAGGCTCAGGTGGGCCATCTACGCAGCTCTCGCTGATTTCGAGGCCGGTCCTGGCACACCCAAGTTTGCTGCAGGCCCGCGGGCCACGCCCCCTCCACAGTTAGCTTCAGAATAACAATGTTATTACAAAGAATCAGAGACCTATTATACTCTAGAAATGTTGGTCTTACTTTAAAAAAGCACACGTTTAGTTGTGTTCAGTGTTAAAAAAAATATTATATGGCTCTTACGGAAATACATTTTAAAATATTTGGCTTTTTGGCTCTCTCAGCCAAAAAGGTTCCCGACCCCTGTGATAAGGTATTGGTCATAATTAACAAATATATGAATTTGTGTTCAAAATGTATCTGAAATTAAACAAGCAAAATGTTCATAAACATCGTCTGAGCATAATAAAATGGCAACCGCCATTCAAAGCATTTTTCATCACCACAGTGTTTTTTTTTCGTTACGTGTCCCCCAAACGTTAAAACACCATCGAAACAAAGCTCAGCATTGTTAGTACATCAGTCGAGGAAAAATGATCAAACTAGATAAATAACATACTCTAACTAGATTTTGATTAAAAAAAAAATAGCATCTTGTTAGATTGAAAATTAACACCAATGAGTTGACTGATGATCAGCGTCACATATTTTATTCAGAAAATATAAATAACGACAAACAAAGATATAATACTATTAATATGTAAGTGTAAAAAAAAAAACATTATGATTTGTACAATTTCAGAATGTGCTCGTTCTATTTTTAAACAAAGAAAACAATCTGAAGTTGTCTTTATATTTAAAGTGGAACATTATCAGCAGACCTATGTAAGCGTCAATATATACCTTGATGGTGCAGAAAAAAGACCATCTATTTTTTCAACCGATTTCCGAACTCTAAATGGGTGAATTTTGGCGAATTAAACGTCTTTCTGTTTATCGCTCTGGAGGCGATGACGTCAGAATGTGACGTCGCCGAGGTAACACAGCCACCATTTTCATTTTCAACACATTACAAACACCGGGTCTCAGCTGTTATTTTCCGTTTTTTTGACCATTTTTTGGAACCTTGGAGACATCATGCCTCGTCAGTGTGTTGTCGGAGGGTGTAACAACACTAACAGGGAGGGATTCAAGTTGCACCACTGGCCCGAAGATGCCAAAGTGCCTGCCGCCAGACCCCCGTTGAATGCACCAAAGTGTCTCCACATTTTACCGGCGATGCTAAGACAGACATGGCACAGAGATGTATGGATAACCTGCAGATGCATTTGCAACGATAGTCAACGAAATCACAAAGGTGAGTTTTGTTGATGTTGACTGACAGCTAATCGATGCTAACATGCTATGCTAATCGATGCTAACATGCTATTTACCGGCGGTGCTAAAGCAGACATGGCAAAGAGATGTATGGATAACCTGTAGATGCATTTGCAACTATATCACGTTTCCTCTCACCCACATTTAATGCGAAACAAACACTTACCAATCGAAGGATTTAAGTTGCTCCAGTGTCAAAAGATGCGAAAGTCCTGATCGTTTGGTCCGCACATTTTACCGGCGATGCTAACGCAGCTATTCAGCCATGCTATGACTATGAATAGCGTCAATAGCTATTCGCTCAATAGCTTCAGTTTCTTCTTCAATACTTTCATACTCCAACCATCTGTTTCAATACATGCGTAATCTGTTGAATCGCTTATGTCGCTGAAATCCGAGTTTGAATCCGAGCTAATGTCGCTATATCTTGCTGTGGTATTCCCATTGTTTGTTTACGTTGGCAGCACTGTGTGACGTCACAGGGAAATGGATAGTCGCATCGCAAATAGCGAAAATCAAGCACTTTAAAGCTTTATTTAGGGATATTCTGAGACCGGTAAAATTTTGAAAAAAACTTCAAAAAATACAACAAGCCACTGGGAACTGATTTTTATTGTTTTTAACCCTTTTGAAATTGTGATAAGTCCGGCCCACTTGGCATTAGATTTTTCTCCATCTAAAATGAGTTTGACACCCCTGAAATAGAGCGACTCCTATTGGCTCAACTGTTAGCTGATCTTTGCTAAGGTTTATTTATGATTTAGAATGTATAAAAATAGAAAGATTGTGAGTGATGGGCAAAAGTCCCCTAAAATTGCAGTTTCCTTTTAAAGATTAGTAAACGAATCGGATTATGAAGCTCTAATTCAGCCATTTGTTTTTCTTTCTGTACTTGACTGTAATGCTGTTTGAATATGTATTTTGCTTTGTTTTGAACGTGTGAAAAATAAACTACTACCACTAATATCTTTATGATCATGAGAAGCTAAAATTGAAATCAGAATTATTGTCCTGGCCTATCGGGGATGCAGGACAAGTACTTAGCAACATCCGTGCTTAAATTATAAACACTAAGGACTCAAAAAGGCAAGACTGTCATATTTAACATAACGGCAAAGACTACTTCCTGACTACAGCAACAAATCTAGAATAAAATCAATTGAGATTACATTATTTCCCCCTTGAATATACTCAGATACGGGACACTTGTATGGTATTGGTTCAAATGTTAAAGATCCCCATCCTATTAAAAAGCACATATAAAGAGGCAGTCACACCTGTGGACAATTAAGACATTCCCTTCAAGCTAACATGCACAGGGAGAACATGCAAACTGCAGAGAGAGATGCCCGAACGGAGATTTGAACCCTGGATCTCCTGACTGAATGCCAAACATGCCACTGAGCGGAACAAGTGAGGTGACGGTTCATGGTTCATGTAGTCTCACCTTGACATCACGGTGAATCACATTGTTGTCGTGACAGTAGCGAAGTGCCTCCAAAATCTGCCTCATGTAGTGGCTGGATTAAAACAGAAGAGAAAAATAACGGCCTACTGCAAATTGTAAATTGTCTTATAAAAGGTAAATAACTCACCTGGCCACAGCCTCACTGTACACAAATCCAGCATCAGCCCGCTTTACGATTTCAAAACAGAGGTCAGCACCGTCCATACTGAAAGTGGAATACGATTAGTGTGGACACATTTAGGTTTTAATCATTTATTGACAGCAAGCTATTAAAAGCACCAGCCAAGTGGTTCTGTGTTTAGTTCAAGTTCAAGACAGAATACATAAAAACAACCTCCGACAGACAACAAATGAGCTGTAACCATATTGGAAATGATATCGCAGCAAAAAAGTAACGTTTTTTTTTAAATGATCCTTAATTATATACCGGTATATAGAAAAGAAACAATAAGTCATACTTGCCAACCTTGAGACCTCCGATTTCGGGAGGTGGGGGGTGGTTTGTGTGTGTGTGTGTGTGGGGGGGGGTATATTTACAGCTAGAATTTACAAAGTCAAGTATTTCCTCTATATATATATATATATATACACACACACACATATATATATAATATATACAGTATATATATATGTATGTATATATTATATATATATATATATATATATATATATATATATATATATATATATAGAGGAAATACTTGACTTTCAGTGAATTCTAGCTATATATATGTATATATTTTAATATATATATTTATTTTATATATATATATACATACATATATATATATATATATACATATACTGTATATATATAAATAAGTGGTTAAGAGGGGAGGAGTATATTTACAGCTAGAATTTACAAAGTCAAGTATTTCCTCTATATATATATATATATACACACACATATATATATAATATATACAGTATATATTATATATCTATATATATATATATATAGAGAGAGAGAGGAAATACTTGACTTTCAGTGAATTCTAGCTATATATATATATTATATATATATATATATATATATATATATATATATATATATATATATATATATATATATATATATATATATACACACATATATTGTATATATATATAAATAAGAGAAATACTTTAATTTCAGTGATCATTCATTTACACATATACACACACATAACACTCATCTACTCATTGTTGAGTTAAGGGTTGAATTGTCCATCCTTGTTCTATTCTCTGTCACTATTTTTCTAACCATGCTGAACTAGAGTCTGGAATCTTCCATCTCTCCCTAGCATGGCCCAAAACGTACAGTACGTGCCAGTATTGTCCTGTTTAAGAGTGTCACAACATTGCTGTTTACGGCAGACGAACTGCTTAACGGTAGACGAAAACGTGACTGCTGTTGTGTGTTGTTACCACGCTGAGAGGACGTTAATGAAACTGCCTAACAATAAACCCACAAAAGAAACCAAGAACTCGCACTCGATCATTCTATGGTTATAACGTAATTGGGCAGGCACGCTGTTTGTATTGTGGGAAAGCGGACGAGGCGCTGAATTTCGGGAGTCTCCCGGGAAATCCGTGAGGGTTGGCAAGTATGCAATAAGTATTGTGCAAATACATCATAAATACTTCCCAATATGAGCACATTCTGAACCAATTAGCTTTGGAAGCAAAACATAATCAAATAAATACATTTGTTGTTGCTTCCTACATGAGTTTCCTTCCATTTGCATGTTTAAAAACAATGGTTGACATGGGAGTGATGCCGACACTTACAATTCAAAGACCATGTACAGCATGCCGTCAGAGCTGTACGTCTCCAGCAGCTCCACGATGTGAGCATGTTTCAGCATGTGACAAATGCTGGCCTCGCGCTTCAGATCTGGCAAGCAAAACAGAAAAAAAGGGGGGTTCATTAGCAATGCTTCAAAATCTATATGAAATATGTAAAGGTGCCTTTTAAAATTAAAAGCACAAAACCGTCGGCATGGAAAAAAAAACAAGTGGAATGGATGTTCCAAATGAATGCACTTAAATTGCATTCATGTGGAAGATCCACTGTACTTTCTTGAATGACAACAACGACAAAGACATATTTCTGTTGAATTATTCATTTTCATGTTGAGGAAAACGATGCAATTTGGACCACTAGATGGCATTAGAGCGCATGTAGCCCTCATATCTAGAGCAGGGGTCCAACCCAAAATGTTGAAAGAGCCATATTGGACCAAAAATACAAAAACAAATCCGTCTGGAGCCACAAAAAATAAAAGCCATATTACATACAGACAGTGTGTCAGGAGATATAAATTGAATTAAGAGGACTTAAAGGAAACTAAATGAGCTAAAATATAGCTACAAATGAGGCATAATGATGCAATATTTACATACAGCTGGGCCTAAATAGCAATTTAGCAACGATTAGCTTGCAGTCATGCAGTGACCTAATATGTCTGATTAGAACTCAACATAAGTCAATAACATCAACAAAACTCACCGTTAAAAGTTTGGTGGATGAAATGAGACAGAAAAAGAAGTGGCATAAAACACGTCTTAGAAAGTCGGAGAAAGTTGTTCATGTAAACCAGGGGTGTCCAAACTTTTTCCACTGAGGGCCACACACGGAAAAATCAAAGCAGGCAGGGGCCATTTTTTTTTTTTTTTTTTCAAAAACCAATACAAAATATACATTTAGGCCTTCACTCAGGCTTGATCCCAGGGACCCTAAAGGATTTTGGTCAAAAAAATATTTAAAAAGTGTCATTATTTTGTATTATTGTTATTCAAGGTTTTAATCTCTAGATCAACATTAGGTCTATCTGTCAATATAACGTTTTTAAAGATTTAACTTGTATGCTCTTTTTGTCAAAGAAAACCCAGTTTTGTTATGGAAAAAAAACACAAAATATGCAATAGTTTCCTCCAATAGAATTTTAAAGTGGAATATTTGAGATTATAGAATAATCGGAGCCTTGAAAATGTCAACACATAACACCTTTGATTTAAATTTATTTTTATTTTTTTAGCAATGACACAAAAAAAAAAAAAAAATCGCACTAAAATTATTTGGGATCCAAAAGGGTCCTACTCAGTAAAAATAAAAACCTTTTTTTTTTTTTTTTACTGTTTACTTCAAACAATCGTCTGGAGATCAACTTCAGATCCATCTGTCAATTATAACTTTTATTGTTCTTTATGTTTTTTGTTTGTTCTTATTAGGCCTTTCTTTTGAAAAAAAAAAACAACTTTGTTTTTATATGGCAAACACAAAATATGCCACATTTCGCCCACAAATATCTCAAAGTGGAATATTTAATGTGACATTGATTTTGATTATTATTTTTTTAAAGACAGACAACATTCACACTCACATTCACAGGGTGTACCCCGCCTTCCGCCCGATTGTAGCTGAGATAGGCACCAACGCCCCCCGCCACCCCAAAAGGGAATAAGTGGTAGAAAATGGATGGGTGGATTTTTTTAAAGAAAATAATAGCCTGCATGCCAGCTTTGTGTAGAGTAAACATTGCAACATTTTCTTGTCACATTTCACCTGTTTGCTTTTATTCCACTTTTTCTGTTTTTTTTTTTAAATCGTATTTTTAGAATGTGCTTAAGGCCGTTAAAAAATTACCCACGGGCCGCACTTTGGACACCGTGGATGTAAACAAACTACGGTGAGTTCAAGCACCGCCAAAATTAGTAGGACAAAACGGCGCTCACCAAATACTCGAATCAATGAAGCATATTCAATATAAACAGTGTGCTTTATAACAATTAGGATGGTTTGTGCTTGTCCTCCTCCATAAACCATATTTAAACAAAAAATATGCTTTCTCCCCCTCATCTTTTTCCAATTCCATACATTTTTGAAAAAGCTCCACAAAGCCACTAGGGCGGCGCCAAAGAGCAGCGGCTTGCCGACCCCCGATTTAGAGGATGAAGGGAGGAAAGACAGGTCAAATACATCCATCCATCCATCCATCCATTATCTACAGTTTGTCCCTTTCAGGGTCGTGGTAGGTGCTGGAGCCTATCCCAGCTGCACACGGGCGGAAGGCGGTGTACACCCTGGACAATTCGCCAACACAGATAGCCAGACAACATTCCCACACGAGGGTCACAAATGCAGTTTTGTTTGTTTTAAATGTCCTTTTGAGTGAGTGAAACAATCACAAACCTGCACTGTGGTACGTCTTGTTTTGTCTCGTCTTTGCCTAAGCAAAACGGAGGAGACACTTGGTTTGATGCAGACAAATGAGTTCATCTAAACACCCGCTGATTAGGGCGCCTTGCCAGACCAGGGTCATTATTATTACGCAACTTGGCAGAATGATTCCGCCTCCCCTACAGACGTTGCCATTTTCTTTCTCCCCTTTAAACTTTTCCTCTTTCTTGTCGAAGACAATGAGGCCCAGTGTCCATGTGAGGACTGAGTGGCTACCATCGGGGTGCAAAACAGGGAAAGAGAACCCGAATCACCAAATTCCATCAAGAGCAGCTCATCCAAATGTAAAAACGAGGAGAAGGCTCACATTGTATGTTCCCCATGTTTGGCGCTTTCTTATTTTTTGGGGCATTTTATATGTTCTGAAGGCCTTAGAATCATGACAACAACCGACATTTATCAGGATTAGGGCTCAATGTTTGCCTTTTTTTGCCAGACCTTCTACCACATCTGTCCCAGTGTTCACATGGTTCAAGATTCCTTCGAAAGGGATGCACGATTACATTTCCACATTCTTTATTAAACACATGGAGGAGTTGCATGAACGCCAGGAGAGTGCGTGTTTTGCCACAACACCAGCTCGAATTTGAAGGAAAGCTGAAACGAATATGTTTTCTTTCCATCCATCCATCCATCATCTTCTGCTTATCCGAGGTCGGGTCGCGGGGGGCAACAGCCTAAGCAGGGAAGCCCAGACTTCCCTCTCCCCAGCCACTTCGTCTAGCTCTTCCCGGGGGATCCCGAGGCGTTCCCAGGCCAGCCGGGAGACATAGTCTTCCCAACGTGTCCTGGGTCTTCCCCGTGGCCTCCTACCGGTTGGACGTGCCCTAAACACCTCCCTCGGGAGGCGTTCGGGTGGCATCCTGACCAGATGCCCGAACCACCTCTTCTGGCTCCTCTCCATGTGGAGGAGCAGCAGCTTTACTTTGAGTTCCTCCCGGATGGCAGAGCTTCTCACCCTATCTCTAAGGGAGAGACCCAAACTCATTTGGGCCGCTTGTACCCGTGATCTTATCCTTTCGGTCATGACCCAAAGCTCATGACCACAGGTGAGGATGGGAACGTAGATCGACCGGTAAATTGAGAGCTTTGCCTTCCGGCTCAGCTCCTTCTTCACCACAACGGATCGGTACAACGTCCGCATTACTGAAGACGCCGCACCGATCCGCCTGTCGATCTCACCATCCACTCTTCCCCCACTCGTGAACAAGACTCCTAGGTACTTGAACTCCTCCACTTGGGGCAGGGTCTCCTCCCCAACCCGGAGATGGCATTCCACCCTTTTCCGGGCGAGAACCATGGACTCGGACTTGGAGGTGCTGATTCTCATTCCGGTCGCTTCACACTCGGCTGCGAACCGATCCAGTGAGAGCTGAAGATCCCGGTCAGATGAAGCCATCAGGACCACATCATCTGCAAAAAGCAGAGACCTAATCGCCTGGCCACCAAACCGGAACCCCTCAATGCCTTGACTGCGCCTAGAAATGTTTTCTTTCCCCAGGTCGAATCCGGTTCCAAAATACTAATCCTCATCAACAAGGTGGAAAATAAACTGTGTTTATTTAAAGTATCATTATCACTGGAAGACTAGAGGAAAGGGAATGGCTAAGCATGCTACACACATACCGAGCAGGATGTCAAGATGCTAACCGTTAGAGCAGGGGTTGGCGACCCAACATGTTGAAAGAACCAAAAAATACAAAAAACAAATCTGTGTGGAGCCGCAAAAAGTTAAAAGCCTTATGTAAGTGTAAATGCAGGCAACACATTAAGTGTTACAGAGGGTTAGATACCTCCTGGAATTTACTGGCTTAAAACTGCCAAAGGTATAGATGTGTGTGCCCAAGTTAAGGAAAGAACAGGCTGTCTTCTTCTAATGGATTTATTACAATTTTTGCAAGCTGGGTAACGTTTGCTGTGGTCTGGAACAACATAGATAGACAGACAGACAGAACTTTATTGATTCCTTGGCACACAATCTAAAATGCAGCCGATATTACATACTGCAATGCATAATGTGCTATGAGACATGCACATTTAAATTAAATACACAGAGGACCTAAGTAAAGGAAATTAAAGGAACTCAAGTATACCTACAAATTAGGCATAAGGATGCAATATGTACACACAGCTAGCCTAAATTGCATGTTAGCATGGATAATTAGCACTCCACGCAAGTCAGTAACATCAACAAAGCTAACCGTTGTGCATTCACACACAGCATAAAATGTTTGGTGGACAAAACGAGACATAGAAGGAGGGGGATAATACACGTCTTTATGTGGCAGCGACGGAGAAGGTTGTACATGTAAACTAGGGGTGTCGAATGTGCGGCTCAGGGGCCATTTGCGGCCCGCGGTTCATTTTTTAACGGGCCTACGGCACATTTTAAGAATACAATTGAAAAAAATTAAACACATAAAAAGTAATATAAAATAGCAAACAGGTGAAATGTAACAATAAATTGTTGCAATGCTTACTCTTATAACACAAAGCTGCCATGCAGGCTGTTTCTTTCTTTAAAATATAATAATGAATCAAAATCAATGTCATTATGAATTATTGACCTATTCAAGGCTTCGATTACGTCACATTAAATATTCCACTTTGAAATATTTTTGGGGAAAATGTTACATATTTTGTGTTTTGCCATAAAAAAAAGAGCTGTTTTTATTAAATATTTGCCTAAAACAAACAAATAAAACATAAACAACAATAACACTTAAAATTGACGGATATATCTTAAGTTGATCTCGAAAATATTGTGCTAAAAGTAAACAGTAAAAAACATTTATAATTTATTTTTTAACACTTTAATAAGTAGGACACTTTTGGATCCCCAATGATTTTAGTGTTTTGTTTTTAAGTGTCATTGTTCAAAAAATAATAATGAATCAAAATCCAAAATTAAAGGATTCAATTATTATATAATCTAAAATATTCCACCTAAAAAAGTTATTGGGTGAAAATATTGCATACTTTGTGTTTTTTACATTTTTTTTATGTTGATCAGTGGAGTGTTTTAAGTCTCGTCTTAAGACCCACTTTTATTCTTTGGCTTTTAACACTACGTGAGTTGTGTGGTCCTCTGTTGTCCTCTGTGTTTTTCATACACTTTGATTTTTATTTTATTGTTTTAATTGATTTTACCCTTTAAAATAGTTTTTAATCATATTTGTTTTTATATTGTTTTAATTGGTCTTATTTTTATTTATTTTTTGTTTTATTCAGTCATTGGTGGAGCATAATATTGTTTTTATCATGGCTGTGCAGAACTTTGGAAACGTTATTGTTGTTTAAATGTGCTATATAAATAAAGTGGATTGGATTGGATTAGAGATTTAAAACTTGAATAATAATAACAATTATAATACTGAATAATGACACATTTTTAATATTTTTTTTGACCAAAACCTTTGGGGTCCCCGGGATCATAACTGAGTGGAGGCCTAAATGTATATTTTTTATACATATATTGTATTGGTTTTTAAAATAAAAATTATGAAAATGGTCCCCGCTTGCTCTGATTTTTGAGTGTGCGGCCCTCAGTGGAAAACGTTTGGACACCCCTGATGTAAACCAACGACGGTAAGTTCAAGGACCGCTTAAATTAGTAGGACAAAACGTCCATAGCCAAATACTCTCATCAGCGAAGCTTAAACACAAACATAGTAAACAATTAGTTTGTTATGTTGGTCCTCCTACGGAAACATTATTAAAACAACAAAACATTTTTTTCCATTTTTGAAAAAGCTCCAGGGAGCTGTCACGCCAAATTTCTTCCCCCCTACAAAAACCTTCCCCCCCAGACGAAATTTGGCGTTAATGTTTGAAGGACCCCAATGAGAGTGGAAGGAGCCCACACAGCTGCCTGTTTTAAAAGCATTATAATTGGCTGATTGTCATTGGTGAAAAATAACGGTGAGGAAAAAATATTAGCATTCCAGCATGCTAACCTTTCAAGCTATTTTTGCTTCGCTAATTTTGAAGCTGTAACCCTTAAGAGTCATATAACTTGGTATTGTCACGCCCTCATTGGGGTCCTTCAGGCATTAGAGGGGCTTCCGAGGGGAAGGTTTTTGTAGGGGGGAAGAAATTTGGCGTGACAGAGCCACTAGGGCGGACCGGTACCTTTCAGAGGCGGTATAGTACCGAATATGATTCATTAGTAGGTTCATTAGTACTATACTAATACCGGTATACCATACAACCCTATTTAGAATGCATTAAAAAAAAACTGTCGTTATGTCTTATATAATGATTGTCAATAGGCAAAAATCCCCCCCAAAAAGTGCAGTTTCCCTTTAATACATCATCTGATTTACAACAATACCAGCATATTCAAAATGTATTAAGATAAACTTCATAAAAATGTGCTACTGTGTGTAATATATGTGCCATAAAACATTTTTCATTTCCTTAATCTATTGTCAAGGTTTTGGATCGGGACTCAAAATCAGATGGGAGATCAAAACCTCTGATAGCGGGCTAAAAATGTTGATCAGGACCTGCAAGTTCATTTCAGACCTGAGCGGTGCACAAACAATGATTGTTAATCTTCGCTCCCAGTCCCCATTTCTCCTCCAGGGGCTCATTTCCTTCTCTTGCCGTTATTGGCTGTCGAGCTAATCCCTGACGGGGGCATCACAGATGGCACGTGGCAAGCGCCAACACCCTCGCTAGCACACATTCACAAGTCTATAATCACAGTCTTGGGTCCTCGGCATGACAAAGCAAAAAAAAACAAAAAAACAATAATAATCACAGTAACACATGAACGATGTCATTGCTCTTGATCAGGGGTCTCAAACAGGCGGGCCGCAAGCTGTTATTTAGCGGCCCCCACCTTGATATGGAACATTTCTGTCCTAGGGTTACCACCAAACTAAATGCATTGGGAGGGACACGACATGAGAGGTCAAGTCATCCTGAACATTGGACAGTTACATAAGTTGTTATGATAGAAATCAGGTCCTCATGGAGCGTATAAATAAGAAAAGAACACCAAGCCTAGTGCGCGCTCTTTCTTAATACTTTCATGAGGGTGCACAATCTTTCGTCCCCTGAGTCACTGTCTGTTTTCATATCGATTCAATCCAACTTTGTACTATCTGATTGTGAGTAATTAAAACTGTTGTAACAAACTCTCTATTGTTCCTGTTTAAGATTCTGACTTTTTGACCACATAAAATTGGCGTCACGAATGTTAGTGCGGCCCGCAAATTTTATATGAATAACGCTTGACAGCGTTGTGTTATTTGGGTACAAAATGGCTCTTTCAACGTTCTGGGTTGCCTACCCCTGCATTAGTGGAAAAGCGGAAAATGAGTCAAAGCGACAGAGACATTGTCATGGAGACAAGGGTTTTCTTACGTGCCTGGCTGCAGTCAAACCGCGACACCTGTCCGTTAGTAATAACAATCCCGGATAACCTGGTCCAATTCAAACCGTTATTTGTTTTTGTTATTGTTTAATTTGCATTGCCTCACACGATGAACACTAAATATATTTCTATATGAAGGCGGATAACACTTTTTTGTGCTCCCTATTCCAATTATCCGCCGACCGCCGTGTTGCTGTAGGGAGGAAAAGCAGACCGACACAAATTGCGGAAATACGGAAAAAACATTATTCTCCGTGCGTCGGCTCTATACAAAAATATTCCACAACCCCAAACATGTCTTTTTCAAAGCCTGCAGTGAAGAGAAAGGTTCGTGATGAGCAAAGACAATTCCAGGAAAAGTGGGAGATGCGATTTTTTTTTTTTGAGCACAGGGGCACTCCTACGTGTCTTACTTGCACAGAAAAAGTTGCGGTGCACAAAGAATACAATTTGAAACATCAATATACAACTAGACATGCTGAGGAGTACCGTATTTCCTTGAATTGCCGCCGGGGCGCTAATTGATTTAAAACCTCTTCTCACTCTGCACTTACCAAAGGCATGCGGTAAAGGCAAGCATGCGCTAATTATTTTAAAACCTCTTCTCACTCCGGCGTTTACCAAAGGCATGCGGTAAATTTAGGCCTGCGCTTATAAATTTGAGTGTGATGTAAAGATACCATCATGTAAAGCACATTTAATAAAAAAAAAACGTTATTATGGTCTTACCTTTACTTATAAATGAAGTCCATGCGCAGCTCCTTCTGATCAAAAGCATCGATAACTTGTTTATAGAAGTCTTCCTTATCTTTCTTCAGTTTTAAAAGTCTCTCTGTCTCGATGGAGATCTTCCTTTATTACCTCCTGCTTCGAATGAAAGTCAAGTTTAAAAAACTGTTTTATTTTAGATATGTAATCCTCCATGTTAAAAGTGCAAGCGAGAGGAAAAAATAAACGATTGCTGCTTGTTGTCACTTCTTCTGCAGCCGAGTAGTCGCAAGAAGGATCATTAGCACCCTCTACCACCAGGAGGCAGGAGTCATTTAATGACTCATATTTGACACAGCAACTATGGTATATTAATAAAACATAGCTGCTTACTGTTCTTTTTAGCATATTCACTAGCTTGGACCTTAAATCCTTCTGAATAGCTCTTAATCTTCTTCCCCTTATGTGATTTCAAATGATTGAAATCAGCCTCCTCCATTTTGAAAATGATGACAGGTGAAATGTCACTCGTGACGTGACGAGTTTGACCCGGTGGAAATTCTAGGCATATGCTCATTATTTGGCGAAACGAGTTTGACCCGGCGGAAATTCTAGACATGCGCTAATAAAAATAATATTTGGCAAAACAAGTTCGACCCGGCGTTAATCCTGAGCCGGTGGTAATGCTAAGCATGCGCTAATTATTTTGCAAAACGAGTTTGCCCGGCAGTAATTCTAGGCAGCCGCATACTATATACCCGGCGGCAATTCGGGGAAATACAATATGCAACATTTTTTTTAAGAATTATTTTCTTGCGGCCCAGCCTCCCCCAGACTCTGCGTCCAGTGGCCCCCAGGTAAAGTGAGTTTGAGACCCCCTGCTCTTGATCAAATGCAAACTCTTCAAAGTAACATGTCCTGTGCCCTTGTGTCAGGACTCAGAACTGCATGAACCCTGCCCATCTGCAGGTGCTGCAGGTGCACCGGGCTCAAGATTCAAATGCAAACCTGGTTACACGACCCGCACCCTCTCTCACCTTCCGTGCTGAGGCCGGGGCTGGAGGTGAAACTGGCCACATCCACGATCTTTACAGCGAACTGCTGGCCTGTGTCCCTGTTGATGCAGCGGCGCACCACACTGAAGGGTCCCCTGCAACGCACACAAACAGTAAATCAGACACCGATGCGAGCACCTGTGTATACGCAGCCATTGCACACATGCCGGCCATGATGTGCCAACAGCCATGTGGGAGGTTGGCGGCATGGGTGCTCCTCCATGCTGCTTGCCAAGGGGAATTACAGAGCAGTGGTGTGACCCACAGCTGTACGGACTAAAATAAGAGCAACATTATAGAGACCTGAGCGAGGGAGACCTATGGTTATGTGCGGCAAAGGAGGTGGTGGACTTTGTAAAGTTGGGCTTCCTAACGTCGACAGTGTTGCAACTGACACGTTGAACAAGACGGTATCAGGTTGACGGTTCTTGATTGTAGTCTTTCCAATGCATTTATGTATTTGTGGTGTGCCGCCACAAACGGATTTGACACTACCTGTTAGGCAGGAGTGTAACAGTACGTGTATTTGTATTGAACCGTTTCGGTTCGGTTAGGAGGTGTACTGAACGAGTTTCCACACGGACATATTAGGTAGCGCACCGCAGGTTGTGTAAACAATGCAGCGCGAGGCACAACACACGGCAAGCTAGGAGCAACCGGGCTAGGACAACATGCAAAAGCCAGAGCTGGAAAACCCTCCTGCCTCGTTAACATCTCCCGTTTGGAAACACTTTGGCTGCGCGGTGCGATACAACAATGGAGGACGGAGGTTTGTTGACATTGTTCACAACACACGGCACAACACACGGCAGGTTAGGAGCGACCGGGCTAGGACAACATGCAAAAGCCCGAGCTGGAAGACCCTCCTGCCTCGTTAACATCTCCCGTTTGGAAACACTTTGGCTGCGCGGTGCGATACAACAATGGAGGACGGAGGTTTGCTGACATTGTTCAGCAGCAGTAGGGTATGCTTCTGCCAACACGTCAAACATGCTAACCCCTTTGAAGCGTCACCACCGCATTCAAGCAGCCTCTCCTCGGCGAGTCAGGCAGGGCTGAAGCAATAACAAATGTTTTTATAGCAGCAGATTTAAGACCATCCATCCATCCATTTTGTACCGCTTATCCGGTTCAGGGTCGCAGGGGGTTGCTGTATTGCATTAAAAACTAGATTTTGACCCACTTCTATGGTGGAAGAACAATAACCCCATATACCCTCTTACTGCCCAGTTAGCCAGGCTGGGGGGGTGTTGATGAACGTGGACCCCGACTTAAACAAGTTGAAAAACCTATTGAGGTGTTTGCATTCAGAAATACAGAATATGTACTGTACTGTGCAATCTACTAATAAAAGTATCAATCAATCAATCAATCAAAAAAAGCACTTGACATGTAAAAAGGTTTTGTTAAGAAACCATTCTGAGCCTTATCTTATTTAGTTTTTATTTTATATATGTTGACCACATTAACCTTGGCAATGGACCCTGTGTGTATATGTACAGTGGGGCAAAAAAGTATTTAGTCAGCCACCGATTGTGCAAGTTCTCCCACTTAAAATGATGACAGAGGTCTGTAATTTTCATCATAGGTACACTTTGCCTGTGAAAGACAGAATGTGAAAAAAAAATCCAGGAATTCAATCGTCCTCTCCCCTTTGCAGAAAAACAGCCCCAAAGCATGATGTTTCCACCCCCATGCTTCACAGTAGGTATGGTGTTCTTGGGATGCAACTCAGTATTCTTCTTCCTCCTCCAAACACAACGAGTTGAGTTTATACCAAAAAGTTCTATTTTGGTTTCATCTGACCACATGACATTCTCCCAATCCTCTGCTGTATCATCCATGAAACCATTTTGGTATCATGTACGTATATGTTTGTTTGTGTATATATATATATATATATATATATATATATATATATATATATATACATACATACATACATACACACATATATATATATATATATATATATATATATATATATATATATATATATATATATATATATATATATATATATATATATATATATATATATATAGATACATACATACATACATAGCCCGGCCCGATTATTGTAACCCAATGCGGCCCCCGAATCAATAAGTTTGGGGACCACTGCCTTAGTGTATAATTGATGTTGTTTGAGAAACAGCTGGAAGTCCTCTCTCCAAGATAAATAAATGCTGTACATTATTATTACATAACTTCATAAAACTACTGTGGTTGTTTGCAGTACATGTTATTGTAATGCTTAATACATAGTTTTTATCTAGAAGTTTGTTTTTGCTTTTTAAAAGATGTTGCGTATAAAAACAGTGGTGTGTTGTAGGGGCCCTGTACGCATTACTTGAATTTGAATTCACTGTGGTTTGCAAAACGATTTTTCCGAGGTACCAACTGTGACACAGAACAAATTAAACTCACATCCCGAGGCACCACTGTGTTATGACGGCCAATGCCATTCTCTTGTCGGTACATAAGTCGTTGCTGATGGGAGTCCTCTAACACTTTCAGAGATCTACTTGAAGCATTAATGGCTTTTCCTAAGTGTGATGCTTTATTGACGTTCTGATATCATTAGAAAATAAGAATGACAGCAGTGTTGATTTAGGACATAACATCTGACTGCTAAACAAATGAGCTGCAATGCTATTAACTATCTTGCACAGGCTGATTTAAGATTACAGTTGCATTGACACCTATTATGTGCAAGTGTATTTGCTGCATATTAACAATTTTTTACGCATATAAGATGAAGAGTTGTTGACAATGAGGTAATTTCATGGGACAACACAATAGCAACAAGATCCTTACCAGTATTGCTGTGCAATACAACAATATGTGTATCGTGCGATATAATGATCTATTATTTATATTAGGGTTGTTTCAATATCAGTATTTTAATACCGGTACCAAAATGTATTTCGATACTTCTCGGTACTTTTCTAAATAAGGTGGACCAGCAGCTTCCAATTCATCGCAAACCTGCTTTTAGGTGGTTCTCGGTTGATCATCTTGATCGTCCTGACCAATTCTCTCTCATCAGCCGGTGATAGCTTGCGTTTTCTTCCTGATCCTGGCAGTGACAAAACTGTGCCATGCACTTTATACTTACTAACAATTGTCTGCACAGTTGCTCGTGGGACCTCATGCTGCTTTGAAATGGCTCTAAGTGACTTGTTCAAGTCAATGATTCGTGTTTTTTTTTTCAGATCTGTGCTGAGTTCTTTTGACTTTCCCATTGTCGCGTTTGTAACCAAGTCTAATGACTGCCAACGGCAGACAGATGCTGAGAGCATCCTTTTAAAAAAAAAAAAAAATCACATGCACAAGCATTGTGGCCAATTCTTCAAATAAAACCGCACCGCAGATAGCTTTCAGTCCTGTGGAAAACAATGGATTCAATTTATAATAACATTATTTATACAGGTTAGCAGTGATGATTATCATACTTAATAGTTTAGAAGGCATGCATGTCCACAAAGTGTACAAATTAGTAAAGTATTTTTCGGACTATAAGTCGCAGTTTTTTTTCATATTTTGGCCGGGGGTGCGACTTATACTCAGGACCGACTTATATATGTGTGAAATTTTTAACATGTTACCATAAAATATAAAATAATATTATTTAGCTCATTCACGTAAGAGACTAGACGTATAAGATTTCATGGGATTTGGCGATTAGGAGTGACCGATTGTTTGGTAAAGGTATAGTACTTTCTATATTTTATAGTTATTTGAATGACTCTTACCATAAAATGTTAGGTTAACATACTACGCACTTTCTCAGTTGGTTATTTATGCCTCATATAACCTACACTTACTCAGCCTGTTGTTCACTGTTCTTTATTTTAAAATACCTTTTAAATGTCTATTCTTGCTGTTGGGTTTCATCAAATAAATTTCCCCCAAAAATGCGACTTATACTCCAGTGTGATATATATATGTTTTTTTTTTCCTTCTTTATTATGCATTTTAGGCAGGTGCGACTTATACGACAGTGTGACTTATACATGTTTTTTTCCTTCTTTATTATGCATTTCAGGCAGGTGAGACTTGTACTCCGAAAAATACAGTACATAAACTTGTCGAGTTAGAAAGTTTGATCCAATCTAAATATATTTTTCTCTCACCCCTGCAAACGAGGAGAAAGGCAAGAACTGATGATCTGACAAGCATACAAATTGTTTCCCACATGGGGTGAAGCGCTACAGCAGCTGTTTCACAGTTTAAAACCGAGGCTACGAACAAGACCGACAGAGGATGCAAATATTGCAGCTGTTTCTAATGTGTAACAATAAAATGCATTACCGCCATTACAAAATGGGCCTGCTTTCATGTTTCAGTACCGTTTGGAATGCTGGTTTTCACTGCTGGGAAAGGCATCAAGAGTCAATTCACAAATGGGACAGCCGAGTGCATGCAAGAGGGGGATGGGCTATCATTTCTGCCTCGAGATCAATATGTATTTTTTTGTAATCATATGAAAAAACTGGCACCTGCTCATGCCCACAGGCTATTAGAGGAATCAAAAAGGCAAGTGTACGGGAGAAAGTGTATCTGAGACGGTGTGTCATGCAGACATCACTGCAGCTGTGGGTTTATACAAAACGCCCACACACCGCTCACATCCGGACAACAGCAGCCATCAAACACTCGCCTGAATTGAACGAATCATTATTATTCCTTTTCTCCTTGGCTGCTGGCGAATCAAAGACTGGATGACAGGCATTTTTGTTGCAAACGGCTGTACTGGATGGACATGGAGCTGCTTTTGTTTGAGGTCCTCGAGTTCTTTTTCTGGCCTGCACAGATGGAACATGTGCAGCTGCAGACTCAACATTAGGAGGACGGAGACTCCTTAAGAAAACAATTCACATACGCTTTAAGCAGCATGTAGCTCTTTGCTCCTGTCCACAGACTAATCCGGGGCCGTCTGCTTAAAAGTGACGACGGCACCATACTTTCAGAGAGAAAGGAAGACATTAAAGGCCTACTGAAATGAGATTTTCTTATTTAAACGGAGATGGCAGGTCCATTCTATGTGTCATACTTGATCATTTCGCGATATTGCTATATTTTTGCTGAAAGGATTTCGTAGAGAACATCCACGATAAAGTTCGCAACTTTTGGTCGCTAATAAAAAAGCCTTGCCTGTACCGGAAGTAGCAGACAATGTGCGCGTGACATCACGGGTTGTGGATCTCCTCACATCTGAACATTGTTTACAATCATGGCCACCAGCAGCGAGAGCGATTCGAACCGAGAAAGCGACGATTTCCCCATTAATTTGAGCGAGGATGAAAGATGAATACATTTCGCACTGTAACACAAGATAAACACAAGATAAACACAACAGAACAAATACCAAGAATCCCATGCATCCCTAACTCTTCCGGGCTACATTATTCACCCGCTACCACCAAACCCCGCCCACCTCAACCGACGCACGGGAGGGGGGAGAGGGAGGGGGGTTGTTCTGTTGTGTTTATGTTGTGTTATGGTGCGGATGTTCTCCCGAAATGTGTTTCTCAATTTTGTTTGGTGTGGGTTCACAGTGTGGCGCATATTAGTAACAGTGTTAAAGTTGTTTATATGGTAAATGGGTTGTACTTGTATAGCGCTTTTCTACCCCTTTTTAAGGAGCCCAAAGCGGCGATGACCAAGAAGAACGCGGAGTTGGAATATAATTACAACACTTTATGTACATATTTATATACATATTTATATAATATTTATATAATATGTAACTACAAGCTCCATTCACATACAGAGTCCCATTGCTTTTATGAGCGGTCAAGCGAGTCAAAAGCCGGAGAAAAAACAAAAAAAAGTTTGTATTTTTTCATTTTAAAAAAATGTTATTTTTTTTATTTGTGGCGGACGTAATTCTTTCGTGGCGGGCCGCCACAAATAAATGAATGTGTGGGAAACCCTGGTATGTGACGTATGTAAGAAGGTGTGCTTGCTGTCTGTGAGAAGGAGAGACAAGAAAGAGTGAGAAGAGGCTGTAGTGTAATGCCAGCAGCTAAAAGCAACTGCGTGAGAACGTATACTCCAATATCACCATATAGTCATTTTCTATATCGCACAGAGACAAACCCGCGATATACAGTATCGCCCAGCCCTACTTGGAAGCACAAAATATGAACTTTGATAGTCTACTGAGCAGAAATAATAGCTTCCATCTCTTTCTTTATTGGCATTTCTGTGTTCTCTTTCCCTGCTTCCCGTCTCGTAAGAAGCAGCATGTATGGCAGACGCCATCTAGCAAAACAAAACAGCGGCCGCCATTTAGAGTATTTTTCATCACCGCCAACAGACTATGTTTGTTATTTTTATTGCAGCACATCCGCTAAACGTTAAAACGTCATTCTCATGCATGAGCCGAATATTGAGCAATGGAAACGTAGGTTTATTTGCTATCAAAGTTTGTATGTTTTGGTGTTGAACTGAAATCCATGATGACTAGCGAGTTGTTTTGATAGGCAGTTAATCAAGAATGTCACGAGAGCGGCGATACTGTGTACATGATGTGCAGAGTTGAAATGGCATCTATAGTCTGTTGACAACAATGTTTCTTTTCCCCAAATCGTACTCCTTTTCATCCACTTTTTAGGGATTTTATTTTTGGAGCAAAATAAGAATGAAAGGGTTGAAATCCGTACTCGCACGAGTGCTACTCTTTAATTTTTTCTAGTCACACGACCTATCTTTAGTTGCAAATGCGAGTAAATCTGTCGCACTGTGCAGCTCTGACCAACCTTCTGTGCTTATTGGAGAACATGTAGATGTTAACCTGCTGATTATATCTGATATTTTACACATAACCGATATAATCCCATACTTGTTTTTTGCTGATATGGGACCAGTATTCAATATCAATAGCGGATCAGGACACCCCTACTATACCAAAACAACTATAATCTCTGGAACACAAGGCTTTGCTTGACTGTGCATCACTAATGCCAGAACAGAAACATCTGGGATTTTGTTTTCCCTAGCAGGTTATTGTCGTCAGAATACAACATGACACCTGACCTGCTTGATCGGCAGTTGTGCAAGTAAGGCCAGTGCAACCAGAGAAAATTGTGATTTAGTCTGTGCGTCACCATTGCATTACTCCACTGAGCTTGATAGACGATCAGGAAAAGACAATAAACTGGCTTCATGCTAAATTCCTAATGAAAATAAATATATCAAAATGTACATTATTTAATGGCAGCAAGACAATGAAGACTATCCATTGGATCATGTTTTTGATGTCCCAGCTATCGAAAAGGGGTAAAGAAACTGACTTAGGTTAAAAACAGACTGCTGCTGTCATTGCCTTCTAACATTATTTATATCCTCAGCCTCAGGGCCATCCCACTCCCTACTCTGCTCATCTCCATTGATCTGGCCACAGACTGCCTTCCCCTCACGCAACTGGGCTCAGGAAAAATGGTCCCTCCCTTCTTCTTGTGTCACATCCAAAGACACCGGGACTCACCACACTGATCCATTGACTGCACTTTAACAAGAGAATGACAGTTAAGGATTCGCTGGATTGTGCAGCCTTTTTCTGCGCATTACTTCTTTACAAATGCTGAAACTACCACAGCCCACTCTTGTCTTTTCTTATCCAACTCCATTGATGAGTCAGTTAGTGGAGGTGCAAGGCCATTTTCCGGAACATGTCTTTAATTTAGCAAAACCTTAGGATGTGTGCTGATCGTAACACCTATGGTGAGTTGGGCTTCCTAAGGCGAAGGCTGTTCAGTGCATATCTTATGGTCTTTCTACAAAAAATTCAGCCAATGTACAGGAAAAATATCTCAATCGATCGGTAAGAATTGGTCATCTCAGGGCATTTAACTGGGCTGCTTGGTTTGTCTTGGAAGACGTTTCGCCGCTCATCCGAGTAGGCATCATCAGTTCCAAGACAAACCAAATATTCCAGTTGCGATCGTTTCAATGCCCTGAAATGACAATAACCTGGAAGAATTAAAACCGTAAGAATTGGTCAATTGACAAATGAGGATCAGTTTAAAATTTGCCCTTTGATTGTCTGGCAGCCAGCCTCGTGTTTACTCCTTTGCTGTATTTATTGTGTAGCACATCAAACGCCTGCTGGCATGCAAATAGCGACTGCACTACCGAGTTTTGGGGGGTTCGGTAAATGCCTCGCTCAAGACAACATCAACAATAGTCAGGAAGGAAGATATTATCTCCCCGAACAACTAGTTGCAAAGTTCTGTCCGCCGGCTCAAACCAGCATCCTCTGGTCCAGGGGTAGGGAACCTATGGCTCTAGAGCCAGATGTGGCTCTGTTGATGACTGCATCTGGCTCTCAGGTAAATCTGAGCTGACATTGCTTGACACGATAAGTAATGAATAATTCCACTTGTAATCACAGTGTTAAAAATAATGTTCAAAATATAAAACATTCTCGTGCTTTTTTAATCCATCCATCCGTTTCCTACCACACCTGTTCAAGAAGTTGCGTTAATGGTAAGAAGTTATTTCTTTATTATTGGTTAGTGTAGGGCTTGCCCTCCTGGGGGTTCGTCAGACCACCAAGCACCGACATGAGAGCCTGTTTCAGGGTTACAGTATTGTTTTATTTTTCAATAAGTCTCTCAGTTGCTTTCTAGCAATTGTCTTTCCCTCTTTTGTTCTCGCTAGCACTCTGGCTCCAGCCCCAACCACGTCTCTCCTCCTGGCTGCTGTTTATAACATAGTGATAACATAGATAACAAGGCCCAGGTGGTCCATCTACGCACCTGTCGCTGATTTCGAGGCCCTTCCTGGCAACACCCCGCTTCGCTGCAGCCCCGCAGGCCACACCCCCTCCACAGTTAGCTTCATGGCGGCATAGCTCGGTTGGTAGAGTGGCCGTGTCAGCAACTTGAGGGTTGCAGGTTCGATTCCCGCTTGTGCCATCCTAGTTACTGCCGTTGTGTCCTTGGGCAAGACACTTTACCCACCTGCTCCCAGTGCCACCCACACTGGTTTAAATGTAACTTAGATATTGGGTGTCACTATGTAAAGCGCTTTGAGTCACTTGAGAAAAGCGCTATATAAATATAATTCACTTCACATCACTTCAATTCACTTCACTTCAGAATAACAATTGTATTTATTTATTTATTTACTTATTATACTCTACAAATGTTGGTCTTACGTAAAAATGCAAGTGTTTAGTTGTGTTCCGGGTTAAAAAAAATATTACATGGCTCTTACAGAAATAAATTTTAAAATATTTGGCTTCTTTGCTCTTTCTGTCAAAAAGGTTCCCGACCCCTGCTATAGTCCATTCAGGATTTCAGCTGCTGCACACCCACACAACTTGAAATATTCAATCAATAATTAATGTTCTACGATATTCCTGTTCAGACTGCCAAGGGAGCTGGATCCTATCCCAGCAGACTTTGGGTGAAAAGATAGACGGACATACCTTGCACATGTCGGGAGTCAATCACATTACAGTAGGGATGGGTGATATAGCCTAAAATCTATATCGCATTGTATATTGATGACTCTATTTACAATAACTATATATATATATATATATATATATATATATATATATATATATTAGGGATGCACCGATTAATCGGTAACCGAATATATTCGGCCGAATATGGCAAAAAAAGCCACATTCGGCTTTCGGTGGATTGAGTTAAAAACAAGGCCGAATAGTGGCGTGTGACGCAATTTTTTGACGCGGTGACGCAATCAACCAACGTGCAGTGACGCGGTGACGTTGGGATATGTTGTGTACCTGTATAAGTGTAAGAGGTTACAAGCACACACTTAATTGAGATTTAGTGGGGCCTCTGTTTACATTATTAGCCTGTTGTGTAGGCTACCTGTATAAGTGTATGAGGTTACAAGCACACACTTATTGAGATTTACTTGAGCCTTCTGTTTACATTATTAGCATATCTACTGTGGCTAAGCAGACTTTTGCCTAAAGGACAATAATTAATTTATTGTGGGTTTATCCACTTTAATGCACTTTATTTTTGGGGGGAATGCGTGTTTTGTTTGAAGGCCTAATATAAATGAAAAACGTTGTGCTTTTTTTGAAAAGCAAAGGCTACTGGAATATTTAAAAAATGTCAATATTCAAAAAAAATATATACTTTTTTTGAAAAACATGTCTAAATATTTATTGTAAGCTATTTATGCAATATAAAAAAATTGTGAAAAACTGCATTCATTATTCGGTATTCGGACAAGCGTTTCGATTTTATTCGGCTTCGGCCACAAATTTTCATTTCGGTGCATCCCTAATATATATATATATGTAGGTGTGGGAAAAATTACAAGACTACTTCGTCTCTACAGAACTGTTTCATGAGGGGTTCCCTCAATCATCAGGAGATTTATATATATATATATATATATAAAACAACATTATATTTGGCATATAAGTGATGATAGAAAATATTTTTAAACAGGTAACACAGGCTATAAATCCATCTGCTGTCGTATGCGCTAACACATTGTGTCATTTCCAGTTGTATTACTTCCTCAGAACCATTACTGATCTACTTGCTAGCGAGCTCATGTCCGGATGTTTTTGAGCAAGACACCAAACCCCTAACTGCTCCTGATGGGTCATGTTTTGCGCCTTGCATGGCAGCTTCAACCATCAGCATTCCACAAATGTGTTTTTCTTAATGTGCAATGACAAGAAGAAGCCTATTCTATTCTACAAATGTTCTGTCTGGCCCTCATGGAGGCTGGACGCTCCCCTTTCCTCTCCCTTATCTCTCCTGCTTGCTTCTTTGTCTTGTCTCGTCGTAACTTTCTTGTTGCCTCTTTTTGCACTGCTCTCCAAATCTAAACATTGGAACTATTTAACTGGCCTCAATGAAATTGACAAGATCTTGGGTTTAGGGAAACCTGCTTGTCGTGACGGAGCGGTTGTTGCTGGACACACGAAGGACTCTTGAGAGAAGAAGGAGTGCCCCGTGCCTGGCGACCCTTTTCTGTCGAGGACGTGTAGATATCTACCAGTTAGGAATTATGACAACAGGACATCTGCTGATTGGAGTAAGAGTTGCTCTGGTTTGTCCACAAATTGGAAGTTGCTGGCAGTCTTCGAAGTAGCCCAAAGCTGCCACAAATCATTAGAGGATGCGGGAAGAACTGCGGATACTCTTGGGATTTGGATCACATCGGACTGTCTGCCCCGCAGGATTTTGAGGATCAGTATAAACGTGCAGCGAAGACACAACAAACTCCCTTCTTGTCTTTCATGGACACACACCTGTTGTTGTCGACTTTGGACTAGCGACTGCACAAGATCAAGGCCGCGGAACAGAGACACACTGCAGGCTTAAACACAAAAATGCATCCAAAAAGTATACGCCACACATATGCAAAAACCCAACGCCCTCGACGCAAATCCCATAGGGGTGATGGAAGGATGGACTGTGCCTGAGAGCTGCGGCCTGCCACCATGACCCCGCACTCCCTTCACACCATTACTAGTTATCTCGAATTGTATGTTGTAATATGCATATGTGCTTTGCTGTGGAGGTTTTGTTTTCCCACTTCAAACTGGGCCCCCTTCGGAGCACAGTCTAGATCAGGGGTGTCAAACTCAAATACAGAGTGGGCCAAAATTTTAAACTGAACAAAGCCGCGGGCCAAGGTTGAACAAATTAACCTTTTAATAGGGACCCAAACAAGTTTTGCAGTGAATATTGAACGAGCAAGGCTTGTATAACTTTATAATGACATGCAAAATCGATTTTCAAATATTGTGGCATCCCGGAAGAGTTAGTGCCGCAAGGGGTTCTTGGTATTTGTTCTGTTGTGTTTATGTTGGGTTACGGTGCGGATGTTCTCCCTAAATGTGGTTGTCATTCTTGTTTGGTGTGGGTTCACAGTGTGGCGCATATTTGTAACAGTGTTAAAGTTGTTTATACGGCCACCCTCAGTGTGACCTGTATGTCGGTTGACCAAGTATGCTTTGCATTCACTTGTTTGTGTGTAAAGTCCGCATATAGTATGTGACTGGGCCGACACAATGTTTGTATGGAGAAAAAGTGGATGGGACGACAGGTTGTAAAGGACGTTGAATGCAGTGCCTTTAAGGCACGTCCCCAATCATGTTGTTTGGGTGGAAATCGAGAGAAATTCGGGAGAATGGTTGCCCCGGGTGATTTTCGGCAAGGGCACTGAAATTCGGGAGTCTTCCGGGAAAATCGGGAGGGTTGGTAAGTATCAGTATTAGCGGTGAATGCGGTGTTATAATACCGGCGGGCCAGCTCTAATGTTAATTTGATATTGCCCCAAGGGCCAAATTAAATTTGGCCCGCGGGCCAGAGTTTGGCACCCATGGTCTAGATTGTATTTTTTTTACTCATCCTTCCCCAGCGTGTTACCCTTTTTCCCATCTTTTACGGGGCGCCTTGTGGCGACCCATCAGCGTTCCGGTTCTGTAACCATGCACACTGTTTGTTTGTCTAATCTTGAACGAGTTTGTGCTGAGAACAAAGTTTCGTTGTACTTTTGCAATAACAATAAAGACCTATCTATTACTTGGTATGCTACTTCAGAGCTGGATTAGCTAGAATGTTGATGTAAGTTTTGATGCATAAGCTTTGCGTTAGATTTGTGTTCATATTTCCCAACATTGTGTTTGCAATGATGTGATGAAACATTCTAAATTGTTTATTTAGACACAGACGATGCGGCGACGGAGCGGAAAGGAGGCGACGACGTCATCATTCTCGGGTACTATGGCAGCTTACTTCGCCCCGTTGAAACGACAATGCCGGAGTTTTCAGACCTTCCCACTCTAGAACCAGTTTTCCAAAACATTCATTTCAGACAACCAAAAAGGTGCTTTGTGTGGGCTGAAACAGTACATATCTTCACCGTTTTAAAAAACGGTTCTGTGGGAACACGGCCCTAGATCAACATACTGTGTCGTTTCGACGCCTTGAATCTGATGTTTTGAAAACAGTTGTTTTCACAGTTGTTTTCTGGTGACAACTGACCCCCGGCTGAGTGGACAACCGGGACAGTTGTAAACTAATCAGTGGAATCTTAATGGAAACCACATGATTATTGCACATGTTCCACAATATTGTGAGTATAAAGTCAGATCGAGGTGTAACAGTTAATCGATATGTCGATATTTCTTAGATTCAACTACATCAATCTGTGATCGTCAAGTTTGTCTTCCGGAAGATAGGTATCGATCGAACAACTTTTTAAAAGGCAATTCATCGATTTTATCCATATAGGGAAAAGGAAAACATTGGATTTAAGAACGGCAGACTTTATACTGTATAAAGTTTAGCACTTTTAATTATATGGACGTTAAAACGTTATTCAAGTCTGCCTGCCCGTCTGTGGCGTTATCGCCATCAGTCGGCCCAAAAAAAATACAGGATAAATATGTTGGACAAGAAAAGGTCAAAACAAATTAGCCACAACACAAAAATGCTCAGCAAGAGCACAATTTCAAAAGCCACAACAAAGACGAACGCCACAACACAATAATATCAAACTGCACCACAACTTTAAGCAACAAAAGATGTGGCAGACAAAACTTGACGTGACAGAGGAGCAAGTTACAGGGGGCGGTTTAGCTCGGTTGGTAGAGTGGCCGTGCCAGCAACTTGAGGATTGCAGGTTCGATTCCCGCTTCTGCCAACCTAGTCACTGCCGCTGTGTCCTTGGGCAAGACACTTTACCCACCTGCTCCCAGTGCCACCCACACTGGTTTGAATGTACTTAGATATTGGGTTTCACTATGTAAAGCGCTTTGAGTCACTAGAGAAAAAGCGCTATATAAATGTAATTCACTTCACTTAAAAGAAATAACAGAAATATAGCAAATTTCACCTACATTGCCCAGTATCCAAGACAATAACAGTGCAATACCTTTTCATAACATGTTCACTCCTGCCTAGTTTCTCTAGTTATATTCTTGTTTTACTGTTATATTTTTAATGCCATTCTTGCTTTTTCTTTTTATTCTTACTGTAATACTTTTGTTTCCATGTATGCTCCTCCACATGGAGAGGAGCCAGATGAGGTGGTTCGGGCATCTGGTCAGGATGCCACCCGAACGTCTTCCTAGGGAGGTGTTTAGGGCACGTTCGACCGGTAGGAGGCCACGGGGAAGACCCAGGACACGTTGGGAAGACTATGTCTCCCGGCTGGCCTGGGAACGCCTCGGGATCCCCCGGGAAGAGCTGGACGAAGTGGCTGGAGAGAAGGAAGTCTGGGCTTCCCTGCTTAGGCTGTTGCCCCCACAACCCGACCTCGGATAAGCGGAAGAAGATGGATGGATGGATTGATTCCCATTTATACCCCCATTGCTTACTTTTTACTTTTTAAATTGATCTCAACTCTGTACACTGCTGCTGGAATTTTAATTTTCCTGAAGGAACTCTCCTGAAGGAATCAATAAAGTACAAACCCTGTTTCCATATGAGTTGGGAAATTGTGTTGGATGTAAATATAAACAGAATACAATGATCTGTAAATAATTTTCAACCCATATTCAATTGAATATGCTACAAAGACAACATATTTGATGTTCAAACTGATAAAAAAAACATTTTTTGCAAACAATCATTAACTTTAGAATTTGATGCCAGCAACACGTGACAAAGAAGTTGGGAAAGGTGGCAGTAAATACTGATAAAGTTGAGGAATGCTCATCAAACACTTATTTGGAACATCCCACAGGTGTGCAGGCTAATTGGGAACAGGTGGGTGCCATGATTGGGTATAAAAACAGCTTCCCAAAATATGCTCAGTCTTTCACAAGAAAGGATGGGGCGAGGTACACCCCTTTGTCCACAACTGCGTGAGCAAATAGTCAAACAGTTTAAGAACAACGTTTCTCAAAGTGAAATTGCAAGAAATTTAGGGATTTCAACATCTACGCTCCATAATATCATCAAAAGGTTCAGAGAATCTGGAGAAATCACTCCACATAAGCAGCATGGCCAGAAACCAACATTGAATGACCGTGACCTTCCATCCCTCAGACGGCACTGTATCAAAAACCGACATCAATCTATAAAGGATATCACCGCATGGGTTCAGGAACACTTCAGAAAACCACAATCACTGAATACAGCTCGTCGCTACATCTATAAGTGCAAATTAAAGCTCTACTATGCAAAGCGAAAGCCATTTATCAACAACATCCAGAAACGCCGCCGGCTTCTCTGGGCCCGAGATCATCTAAGATGGACTGATGCAAAGTGGAAAAGTGTTCTGTGGTCTGACGAGTCCACATTTCAAATTCTTTTTGGAACTATTTGACATTGTGTCATCTGGACAAAGGGGAAGCGAACCATTGATTGATTGATTGATTGATACTTTTATTAGTAGATTGCGCAGTTCAGTACATATTCCATACAATTGACCACTAAATGGTAACACCCGAATAAGTTTTTCGGGGTCCACGTTAATCAATTCATGGTACATGGTTCATCCAGACTCTTATCCACGCAAAGTTCAAAAGCCAACATCTGTGATGGTATGGGTGCCCAAGGCATGAGTAACTTAGACATCTGTGAAGGCACCATTAATGCTGAAAGGTACATACAGGTTTTGGAACAACATATGCTGCCATCTAAGCGCTGTCTTTTTCATGGACGCCCCTGCTTATTTCAGCAAGACAATGCCAAGCCACATTCAGCACGTGTTACAACAGCGTGGCTTTGTAAAAAAAAGACTACAGGTACTTTACTGGCCCGCCTGCAGTCCAGACCTGTCTCCCATCGAAAATGGGTGGAGCATTATGAAGCGGAGACTGTTGAACGACTGGAGCTCTACATAAAATAAAAATGGGAAAGAATTCCACTTTCAAAGCTTCAACAATTAGTTTCCTCAGTTCCCAAACGTTTATTGAGTGTTGCTAAAAGAAAAGGTGATGTAACACAGTGGTAAACATGCCCTTTCCCAACTACTTTGGCATGTGTGGCAGTCATGAAATTCTAAGTTAATTATTTGCACACAACAACTTAAGTTTATGAGTTTGAACATCAAATATGTTGTCTTTGTAGCATATTCACCTGAATATGGGTTGAAAATGATTTGCAAATCATTGTATTCCGTTTATATTTACATCTAACACATTTTCCCAACTCATATGGAAACGGGGTTGGTAGTAAGATTCCATCCAGGTGCAAGTTGCAAACACACGTCGGTACTCACTTGCCAATCACTTCACACAGCTCGTAGACATCCTCAAACAGCACGTCGTCGTCCGCCATGGTCCAAAGGCTGAAGGGGGGATGCTCTCTGCAGAGAGCCCCGTTTGCAAACACTTAAGGGTGTGCACTGGAGCTTCTAATTAAAACCAGATCGCTGACACTTGGTAACAAGCACGTCTTATTCACGGCGACTAGAAAGGCGGCGGCCGCCCAAAGACTCCAAGTCCGCCCGTCCCACCTTTAATGGTTCTGAGCGGGCTAGCTAGGTAGCTAGCGGGCTAACAGTAACCCCAGACGGGACCGCAGGGGGTGGACATGTTCCTCCTTCGCATGCCTGGGCTCGCCATTATTTCACCGGGGGCAAAGTATTTGACATCCACAGAGTCTTCCAGTCCATGCCGGGGATCTGGTGGCTTTGAAGAGGCTGGACTTTCCGGGCTAGCTGGAGATGGGAACGGCCGCTTGGTTGCGCCCCGCACCTCGGAGTCTTCACCCCGCCATCCCGTCTCTCATGTGCGGCTAAAACCACCTTCCCGAGCCCGAATGGAAGACCTCCGCCTTCATGCCAATGACAACGCCGCGGCGTGTTGCAGAACGTTTCCTCCGCCGCTAGTCGGATGCTGCTCCCTCCGAGTTCCACAAATCTGTCGCCCAAGAAGCTGCTGAGCCAAAATGGCGTCCGAGCGACCGCTCCATACGTATGGTTCGGCCGGCGTTAGAGCCAAGATGGCGTCCGCGAGGCGTCGGAGAACCAAGCAACGGTTCCATCTTGCCAGCGTCCTTTCTTCTGCGCATGCGCCAACATTCCTGCAGCTCCCCGGCTTACGTCACCTTTTCCCCCATCGCTTCGAACCTCAACCGCTTTTGTAAAATACATCCTTTTTGCCGACTAAATGTTCAGTTACTGTATGCCAGGGGTGTTCTTTTTTACAACCCCACGGCACATTTTAAGAATACAATTGAAAAAAAATCAAACACATATAAAGCGGTATAAAAGAGCAAACAGGTGAAATGTAACAATAAATTGTTGCAGGCTGTTTCTTTCTTTAAAAAAATAATAGTTAATCAAAATCAATGACATTTTGAATTATTGACCTATTCAAGGCTTGGATTACGTCACATTAAAGGCCTACTGAAATGAGATGTTCTTATTTAAACGGGGATAGCAGGTCCATTCTATGTTTCATACTTGATCATTTCGCGATATTGCCATATTTTTGCCAAAAGGATTTAGTAGAGAACATCGACGATACAGGTCGCTAATGAAAAATCCTTGCCTGTATCGGAAGTAGCAGACGATGTGCGCGTGACGTCACGGGTTGTGGAGCTACTCACATCTGAACATTGTTTACAATCATGGCCACCAGCAGCGAGGGCGATTTGGACGGAGAAAGCTACGATTTCCCCATTAAAGGCCACTTTGCATCAGTCCATCTTAGATGATTTCGGGCCCAGAGAAGCCGGCGGCGTTTCTGGATGTTGTTGATAAGGCCAGTCTGATCGTTTATATATCAATGATGAAATATTAACATTGCAACACATGCCAATACGGCCTTTTTAGTTTACTAAATTGCAATTTTAAATTTCCCGGGACTTTCTTCTTGAAAACGTCTACGGTAAGAGCCGACTTATTACCACAATTTTCTCACCGAAACCTGCCGGTTGACATGTAGTCGGGAACCATGTTCGCTTGACCCCTCTGTTCCATAGTATCAATCAATCAATCAATGTTAATTTATATAGCCCTAAATCAGGCAGTGTCTCAAAGTGAATTATATTTATATAGCGCTTTTCTCAAGTGACTCAAAGGCTTTACATAGTGAAACCCAATATCTAAGTTACATTTAAACCAGTGTGGGTGGCACTGGGAGCAGGTGGGTAAAGTGTCTTGCCCAAGGACACAACGGCAGTGACAAGGATGGCACAAGCGGGAATCGAACCTGCAACCCTCAAGTTGCTGGCACGGCCACTCTACCAACTGAGCTATGCCGCCCCGGGCTGCACAAACCACAAACCAAACCACAACGACATCCTCGGTACAGCCCACATAAGGGCAAGGAAAAACTCACCCGAGTGGTACGTCGACAAAGATGACTATGAGAAACCTTGGAGAGGACCGCATATGTGGGCAACCTCCCCTACCCCGCTTGAGAGTCCAGTCCAAACTGGATCCAATACAGTAGCGAGAGTCCCGTCCATAGTGGAGCCAACAGGAATTCATCACTATATTTCTTTTTTTTTTGTGACATGTGGTCACGCGTTGTTTTATTGGACTATGTTGCCAGCGATCATCGAATTCTCACGGATCCTTAGGGAGTTTCCTCAGAAAAAAATTGTATTTTTTGACGTACTGTATCGTGTCCGAGACACAAGTTTGAATTGAATCCTACAATATGAGTCTTTATTTGTAAAACAAATAAGGAGGCATTTGCAGTATGGCTGTGCTTACGTCGACCAGTATCAACATCGGTGGTATCAATACCACCAGATCGATACATTCGTGATGAGATCGTTTTTAGTTTCCCTCGATATTTATTGTCATATTTTCATATGTGTTTGTTGGTTGTTGTTAATATTGGTATCCATCCATCCATCTTCTTCCACTTATCCGAGGTCGGGTCGCGGGGGCAGCAGCCTAAGCAGGGAAGCCCAGACTTTTCACTCCCCAGCCACATGGTCCAGCTCTTCCCGGAGGATCCCGAGGCATTCCCAGGCCAGCCGGGAGACATAGTCTTCCCAACGTGTCCTGGGTCTTCCCCGTGGCCTCCTACCGGTTGGACGTGCCCTAAACACCTCTCGGGGAGGCGTTCAGGTGGTTTCCTATCCAGATGCCAGAGTTTCTCACCCTATCTCTAAGGGAGAGCCCCGCCACCCGGCGGAGGAAACTCATTTCAGCCGCTTGTACCCGTGATCTTATCCTTTCGGTCATAACCCAAAGCTCATGACCATAGGTGAGGATGGGAACATAGATCGACCGGTAAATTGAGAGCTTTGCCTTCCGGCTCAGCTCCTTTTTCACCACAACGGATCGATACAACGTCCGCATTACTGAAGACGCCGCACCGATCCGCCTGTCGATCTCACCATCCACTCTTCCCTCACTCGTGAAAAAGACTCCTAGGTACTTGAACTCCTCCACTTGGGGCAGGTATATATATATAATATACAGGTAGGTATATATATATATATATATATATATATATATATATATATATATATATATATATATATATATATATATATATATATATATATATATATATATATATAAAATATTGGTATATATACCGTTAATATGTTTATATGTGTACAAACTATCTTTGGACAAAGAAGGTTGTTATAAAGACAAAATGCCAAAATGTGTTTTAATTTTCTTTTTGCATCATTGTCTTTACTGATGGATTGATTGATACTTTTATTAGTAGATTGCACAGTACAGTACATATTCCGTACAATTGACCACTAAATGGTAACACCCCAATAAGTTTTTCAACTTGTTTAAGTCGGGGTCCACGTTAACCAATTCATAGTATTATGGTAATTAATTCTATTTTGCTTGAGCAAAATTGTATTATTTTGTTGTTTACATTGTTATATATGTTTATCTGTTCACAAAATGGTTGCTTAAAAATGTTGTTTTGTTTGCATATCTTCCCATCGTTTTCTTCAGATTCTTACCATGATCAACAAGTTCAAGGCAGACTCACTAAATCATTCATTCAATTAAAAAGTATCACCACCGTCACAACTGCACCCACGCCTGCTCGGCATCATATCGACAAGCACATGTGCAGTATCGCCCGGCGATCGTTTATAAATGGGAACTGGCAATCTGATTGGCTGTTGATGTGGTCATCATCAATGCAGCATGAATGTTGATCAAACTAGTGCACCTGCGCAAATACAGATCGCAATATAACATTACTTTATGCCTAACTTAGCATTTCTAAATGTGGAAAGTGAAAGAAAGAAATGTGGAAAAACAGCGGTGCCCTGAGCAGGAAGAAAAAAATACTGTCTCCATGGTAACAGGAAGGAGGACTTTGGGAGTTTACGTAAGATTTGCAAAGCCGTAGAAAGCTGCCTTCAAAGTAATAATATAATAATAATACATCTAATAATTACATATCCCCGGCCAGCACAGAATAACAACACAACTTTCTATGTAAATACGTTTTATTTTGTGTCTTATAATTATTTTTACTTTTTTTTAATAGGTTTTGATTGTATGAGAATTATTGAATGTGATTTATATTGCTCAACCCTAATATATTACAACAAAATACTGATGGGTATTTTATTGGAAGTGCCTCAATGTGTTTGTACAATAGCAGTGCGTGTGTATATATATATATATAAGTTAAAGTACCAATAAAGTATATATACATATATATATAAGTTAAAGTACCAATAAAGTATATATACATATATATATAAGTTAAAGTACCAATAAAGTATATATATATATAAGTTAAAGTACCAATAAAGTATATATATATATAAGTTAAAGTACCAATAAAGTATATATATATATATAAGTTAAAGTACCAATAAAGTATATATATATATATATATAAGTTAAAGTACCAATAAAGTATATATATATGTGGGCCTACCGAGGATGTCGTAGTGGTTTGTGCAGCCCTTTGAGACACTAGTGATTTAGGGCTATATAAGTAAACATTGATTGATTGATTGATGATATATAAGTTAAAGTACCAATAAAGTATATATATATATAAGTTAAAGTACCAATAAAGTATATATATATATATATAAGTTAAAGTACCAATGATTGTCACACACACACTAGGTGTAGTGAAATTTGTCCTCTGCATTTGACCCATCCCCTTATATATATATATATATATATATATATATATATATATATATATATATATATATATATATATATATATATATATATATATATCATTCTATTTTAGTTGCTTTATTACGTTTACAACACCCTGGCGCTGTTTTGTACATTTTTTTGTTACTATTTCTGTGCTTTTTTTTATTATTATTATTATTTCTTGATTGTTTGTAAATGTTGCAAATTTTAAATAAAAAAACAAACAAAAAACCCCAACAACTTCCGGTTAAAATTGCTGCGATCGCGTGATTGGTGCATTTCAGCGCGTGGAATCATGGGAAAGCGCGCCGTTCAAATCTGTTTCCGGTTTGTTGTGTTCCGTTTCTTCCGACATGAAAAACATGGAGTCCAAGCGGAACAGGTAGAATGTTTCTACTTTTAAATCAATGTTTGTTTGCAGCGTGTCTTCAACATAATAGTTGATGTTTCGTGCCTTTACAGGTTACATCAAATACGGCCTTAAATATGTTTGTTTGTCACGTGTCAGTTTTTTTTAATCGACGTCCATCCAGGGCGTCTTTATCTGTTTTATTAAGGATTAACTGTTTTCCCTACCTATATATTTCTAAAATAGCACACAAGTGTTTTGAGTTGTAAATTGTGTAGACGAAAATGACGTTTTGTGTCAGCAAATCTTTGCATATTTGTTATTGTTTACAGCAGTGTTTTTCAACCACTGTGCCGCGGCAGACTAGTGCGGTGTTTTTCAACCACTGTACCGCGGCACACAAGTGTACCGTGAGATGTTGTCTTGTGTGCCGTGGGAGATGATGTCCATCCATCCATTGTATACCGCTTGTCCCTTTTGGGGTCGCGGAGGGTGCTGGAGCCTATCTCAGCTGCATTCGGGCGGAAGGCGACGTACACCCTGGACAAGTCGCCACCTCATCGCAGGGCCAACACAGATAGACAGACAATATTCACGCTCACATTCACACACTAGAGACCATTTAGTGTTGCCAATCAACCTATCCCCAGGTGCAAGTCTTTGGAGGAGGGAGGAGCCTATCCCCAGGTGCATGTATTTGGAGGTGGGAGGGGCCTATACCCAGGTGCATGTATTTGGAGGTGGGAGGGGCCTATCCCCAGGTGCATGTATTTGGAGGTGGGAGGGGCCTATACCCAGGTGCATGTATTTGGAGGTGGGAGGGGCCTATCCCCAGGTGCATGTATTTGGAGGTGGGAGGGGCCTATCCCCAGGTGCATGTATTTGGAGGTGGGAGGGGCCTATCCCCAGGTGCATGTATTTGGAGGTGGGAGAGGCCTATCCCCAGGTGCATGTCTTTGGGTGTGGGAGGGGCCTATCCCCAGGTGCATTTCTTTGGAGGTTGGAGGAGCCTATCCCCAGGTGCATGTCTTTGGAGGTGGAAGGGGCCTATCCCCAGGTGCATGTATTTGGAGGTGGGAGGGGCCTATCCCCAGGTGCATGTATTTGGAGGTGGGAGGGGCCTATCCCCAGGTGCATGTCTTTTGAGGTGGGAGGGGCCTGTCCCCAGGTGCATGTCTTTGGAAGTGGGAGGGGCCTATCCCCAGGTGCATGTCTTTGGAGGTGGGAGGGGCCTATCCCCAGGTGCATGTCTTTGGAGGTGGGAGGGGCCTATCCCCAGGTGCATGTCTTTTGAGGTGGGAGGGGCCTGTCCCCAGGTGCATGTCTTTGGAGGTGGGAGGGGCCTATCCCCAGGTGCATGTCTTTGGAGGTGGGAGGAAGCCAGAGTACCGGGAGGGAACTCACGCATTCACAGGGAGAACATGCACACAGAAATATCCCGACTACTCAGGACCTTCGTATTGTGAGGCACATGCACTAACCCCTGGTCCACCGTGCTGCCTGGGAGATGATGTCATTTCACCTAATTGGGTTAAACATGTTTTTTTTGCAAACCAGTAATTATAATCTGCAAATGTGCCATTATTGAGTGTCTGTGCTGTCTAGTGCAGTGTTTTTCAACCTTTTTTGAGCCAAGGCACATTTTATGCGGAGGAACACCATAAGCAGAAATCATTAAAAAAACAAAACTCAGTTGACAGTAAAAAGTCGTTGTCGCAATTTTTGGATATGACTTTAAAGCAGAACCAAGCATGCATGACTATAGCTCTTGTCTCAAAGTAGGTGTACTTTCACCACCTGTCACATCACACCCTGACTTATTTGGACTATTTTGCTGTTTTCCTGTGTGTAGTCTTTTACTTCTTGTCTTGCGCTCCTATTTTGGTGTTTTCCTGTCGCAGTTTCATGTCTTCTTTTGAGTGATATTTCCCGCATCTACTTTGTTTTTGCAATCAATAATATTTCATTTGTTTTTATCCTTCTTTGTGGGGACATTGTTGATTGCCATGTCATGTTTGGATGTCTTTGCTCCACAGTTAGTCTTTGCTGTCGTCCAGCATTCGGTTTTTGTTGACTTTGTAGCCAGTTCAGTTTTAATTTTGTTCTGCATAGCCTTCCCTAAGCTTCAATGCCTTTTCTCAGGGGCACTCACCTTTTGTTTATTTTTAATTTAAGCACTAGACACCTTTTTACCTGCACCCTGCCTACCGCTGTTCCCGACATCTACAAAGCAATTAGTTACCGGCTGCCACCTACTGTAATGGAAGAGTATTACACGGTTATTCTGCATGCTCTGGACAACACAGACACTCAACAACAACACATCATTTGCAGACTATAATCACTGATTTGAAAAAAATATTTTTAACCCACATAGATGAAATTAGATCATCTCCCGCAGCACAGCAGACCGTATCTCATTGCACACAGTAGCTAACCAAAAATAAGCAAAAGGCGAGTGCCGCTAAGAAAAGACATTGAAGCAAAAACGAAACTAAAACTGAACTGGCTTCAAAGTAAGCAAAAACAGAATGCTGGACGACAAGCAAAGACTTTTAATGTGCGGAGCAGACGGCGTCCACAAAGTACATCCGTACATGACATGACGATCAACAATTCCCACACGAAGAAGGATTGCGTCAGCACAACATAAATAGTCTTGATTGGGAAAACAAAGTAGATGCGGGGAATGGCGTTCAAGGAAGACATGAAACTCCTACAGGAAAATACCAACAAAAGAGGAAAAGACACCAAAATAGGAGCACAAGACAAGAAGTAAAACACTACACACAGGAAAACAGCAAAAAACTCCAAATAAGTTACAGCGTGATGTGACAGGTGGTGACAGTACACCTACTTTGAGACAAGAGCTACAGTCATGCATGCTTGCTTATGCTCTGAATTCATATCCAACAATTGCGAGAACAACTTTTTATTGTCAATATCGGCTACTGAGTTAAATTATTTTATGTTTTCTGCTAGCGGTGTGCCTCAGAATTTTTTCAGTGAAAAAATGGTGTCTTGGCTCAGAAAAGGTTGAAAATGACTGTTTTACAGCAGTGCTTTATCTCTGTCGACCATTTGTGTCTTTTGAGCAGGACGTGAGATGCCATCAGGGGCCAGAAATGGTAACTTTTCTCCTCGATTGACCGTTCCAGACAGTTTGATCTAAGCTGATGTTTTTGTTGTTGAAGGAGTTGCTTTTTGCATCATTTGTATTGCGAACGAGTCGAGAATGTCCGGTGTGGAACATTGTTGTTGCATTTGTGTTTTGACAATCAGGCACGTGCACAGAGATTTTCAGGGCCGGGGGGCTCAAGCCCGAAGAAAATTGCACTTGTCACGAAAAATGTTCGATTCGATTAAAAGCAGTTAAATGTAGATTGTTACTGTAAGTTATTAATGCTATCTGTAAACGAAACACGGAAGTGAAGCTCCAACCAACTTTCAGCAGGCTTTTGCTCCAGCGAAGACGGCTCAGGGCGAAAATTTGTCTTTTCTTGTCGGGAGAACGACTTGCATTAGCTTTGGCCCTAGCATTTCCATATTGTACACTTCTCTTTGTCCATTTCTGTTCGCTATTTTCCCTCTTGGGGCTCAGCAGTGACCAGTGAACGCAGTCATATTTTGTGACGCTACAACAGTGGTTCTCAACCTTTTTTCAGTCATGTACCCTTTGTGAACATTTCTTTTATTCAAGTACCCCCTAGTCAGAGCAAAGCATTTTTGGTTGAAAAAAAGAGATAAAAAAGTAAAATACAACACTATGTCATCAGTGTCTGATTTATTTAAATTGTATAACAGTGCAAAATATTGCTCATTTGTAGTGGTCTTTCTTGAACTATTTGGAAAAAAATATATGAAAATAACTAAAAACTTGTTGACAAAAAAACAAGTGATTCAATTATAAATAAAGATTTCTACCTAGTGTGTGAATGTTGTCTGTCTATCTGTGTTGGCCCTGTGATGAGGTGGCGACTTGTCCAGGGTGTACCCCGCCTTCCGCCCGATTGTAGCTGAGATAGGCGCCAGCGACCCCAAAAGGGAATAAGCGGTAGAAAATGGATGGATGGATGGATGGATGGATGGATCAATAATTGATTGATTTTGTACAGCATGTTAAATCTTGTGCTGTTTTGTCATTAAAGGTTTTTCACCTAAAAGCTACCAAAGGCTGCTAAAAAGGCAAAAGAAGCCCGTTTCATTGTTTGAAGAAATAGTTGCAAACTAAAGGAAAAAAAATAATGACAGTCTGGTCTTTTGAGTGAAATCCAGAAGCCATACAGTATTCAGCATTGGTACATTCTTTCAAGTGTGGGATAAGCACAGCTAAAAAAAGAAAAAAAAAACAAGCAGAACACTTGACAGGAATTGTTTTGCTACAAAAAGACTTCCATATTTAAACAATTAGGCGGAATTGATGACAGAATCAAGGTTATTTTTAAATGAATATTAAAAACAGTACAGAAAGGGCACTAACAGTGCTTCACTTTTTCCACATTTTATGTTATAGCCTTATTCAAAAATGTAATACGTACATTTTTTACCTCAAAATTCTACACACAATACCCCACACTTGCCAACCTTGAGACCTCCAATTTCAGGGGGTGGGGGCGTGGGCGGGGCGTGATCAGGGCAAGGTTAAGAGGGGAGGGGTATATTTACAGCTATAATTCACCAAGTCAAGTATTTCATATATATATAAATATATATATAAGAAATACTTGACTTTCAGTGAATTCTAGATATATATATACATGTATTTATTTTATTATATTTATTTATAAATAAGAGAAATACTTGAATTTCAGTGTTCATTTATCTACACATTTACACACACAACACTCATCTACTCATTGTTGAGTTAAGGGTTGAATTGTCCATCCTTGTTCTATTCTCTGTCACTATTTTTCTAACCATTTTTGTAAAAATGCTGTATCTTGCTCGTTCTTCTGCTTCGTCTCCTTGTGTGCGCAGCCGTAGCTGTTATTATCACATATGCATGTAGAATAGATGGCAATATTGTCCTCTTTAAGAATGTCACAACATTGCTGTTTATGACAGACAAACTGCTTTACGGTAGACGAAAACGTGACTGCTGTTGTTGTGTGTTGTTACCGCGCTGGGAGGACGTTAATGAAACGGCTTAACAATAAACCCACATAAGAAACCAAAAACTCGCCCTCGATCATTCTACAGTTCTAACGTCATTGGGCAGACACGCTGTTTATATCGTGGGAAAGCGGACGTGAAAACAGGCTGTCGACACGTCACTCAGGTCCGCATGGAGCTGGAGGGGGTGTGGCCTCCCGCTCCGCCTGAATTTCGGGAGAAAATTTGTCCGGGGAGGTTTTCCAAAGAGGCGCTGAATTTCAGGAGTCTCCCGGAAAATCCGGGAGGGTTGACAAGTATGCAAATACCCCATAATGACAAAGTGAATGTTTTTTTGGGGGGTTTGTAATTTTTGCAAACGTACTCCGAATAAAAGATCAGAAAGGAAACATGCAATCCAGCAATCTGTGCATGTGCCTGTTGACAATGCAAGTGTGAGCGCTTGATCATTTCTACATTTCTTATAGTCTGAAGTAGGGATGCACCGAAATGAAAATTTGTGGCCGAAGCCGAATAAAACTTAAACGCTTGGCCGAAGGCCGAATACCGAATAATGAATGCAGTTTTTCACAATTTTTTTAATATTGCATAAATAGCCTAGAATAAATATTTAGACATGTTTTTCAAATAAAGTAATTTTTTATTGAATACTGACTTTTTTTTAAATATTCCAGTAGCCTTTGCTTTTCAAAAAAAGCACAAAGTTTTTCATTTATATTAGGCCTTCAAACAAAACATGCATTCCTCCAAAAAATAAAGTGCATTAAAGTGGATAAACCCACAACAAATGAATTATTATCCTTTTGGCAAAAGTCTGCTTAGCCACAGTAGATATGCTAATAATGTAAACAGAAGGCTCAAGTAAATCTCAATTAAGTGTGTGCTTGTAACCTCATACACTTATACAGGTAGCCTACACAACAGGCTAATAATGTAAACAGAGGCCCCATTAAATCTCAATAAGTGTGTGCTTGTAACCTCATACACTTATACAGGTAGCCTACATACATACATACATACATACATACATACATACATACACTTATACAGGTAGCCTACACAACAGGCTAATAATGTAAACAGAGGCCCCATTAAATCTCAATAAGTGTGTGCTTGTAACCTCATACACTTATACAGGTAGCCTACATACATACATACATACATACATACATACATACATACACTTATACAGGTAGCCTACACAACAGGCTAATAATGTAAACAGAGGCCCCACTAAATCTCAATAAGTGTGTGCTTGTAACCTCATACACTTATACAGGTACACAACATATCCCAACGTCACCGCACGTTGGTTGATTGCGTCATTGCGTCAAAAAATTGCGTCACACGGCACTATTCGGCCTTGTTCTTAACTCATTCCACCGAAGGCCGAATGTGGCTTTTTTTGCCATATTCGGCCGAATATATTCGGTTACCGATTAATCGGTGCATCCCTAGTCTGAAGTGACATGGTGAACGTGTGTGGTTTTTAGCGCACCAAAGACCCCCCTGAACAGTGCCGCCCAGAGGAGGAGTAAAAGCAGGAGCTACCGGCAGTCATACCGCAGCTGCTTGGGTGCGGCGTCACGTCTGTGTTTGACCCCGGCCATGACGTCACGGCGCCTCAACACCAACAGAAAAGCACCGGAGTTGCTCAACATCGCTGTGAGCCAAAACAAGCCATTGCCGCGTCTCGCTTGACGAGACCGGTCCTCATATAATCCTCCTCTGCGCTCGCCACAGGAGCGGGTGGACGCCCAGCAGCTGGCTTCGCTGATGAGGACGGAGTGGCAGCTGTCCTACGTCACGCCCCTCTACCAGTTCCGCTACACCCAACTGAAGAGCTACGCCAGGCAGCTCTCCGCGTATCTGACTGCAGAGAAACAGCAAGGCCTGGCGGTGGGGGCGGATGTCAGCCTGAGCTACAGAGTCACCTTCTCCGTGGTTCACGGGATGACCCAGACTGAAGTTGATGCCGAGACCGTCTTAATACAGGTGATCATGACACTTTTTAAGTAGGAGTGTGCTGATCCAGTATCGATCAGTACTGGGTGATTCTTGTGAGAAAGTATCCTGAGTGATGGCGATCAGTGTTTCCCCCACGAAATGTTAGTTAAGGTGGAGACTCTCCGGGGGGAGGGTGGGTGTAACTTGGCCTGTCTCCACCTCGTCACTGCCACCAAAGCCTAGAGGGGGCAATAGACTACAAACTGTGGTGAAGTAGGCCGGCTTCGTCGCATGAAGAAGCCGACAACTTCTGGTTGTGTTTTCCGCTCCATTTGCTGAATGGCGATATACGATATATATCTCAATTATTTCCGTAAAGTAAAAACAAAACAGTCTTAGTTACCTGAGATACTAAAATAATGACTCACAAAGTCAAATTAATGACTTAGTGTAAGTAAGCGTTTGCAATAAGCGTTTGAAAAAAAGAGTTAAAAGCGGGGCCACATGCTGACATATGCACAACTTATTATGCTTAATTTATTACAGCATTTGGGAAGCCTGTAGTGGATTTTTATTATGTAAATGTTATATTTGTATCAACATGTGATAGCAGGGACCCTGCCATGCAAAACTAGGCTGCTATATTACTAATTATTAATGTATCTATAGCTGAAAAAAAAAGTAATAGGAAAGACTATTCATCCCTGAACACCATGGAGTTCATGTAGGCTTTATGATGCACTTACATTATTATATACACTCAGAGACAGAAACTCTTCATTGAACATAATGTCCTTTTTTGCTGCTTCAACACAGAAAAAGGTAAAGTGAAATAACTTTGTTGTTAACTGTATGTCAATAAAGCTTGTCTTTCTCTCAGACAGGGCTTTACTGTCGTAACACGCACACACCGCACCGTGAGCTAGCATTACGCTGATAGCTAATTAGCCTTCACATCAAGGACTGCGAGCTGAGCTGCCGCTTATATTTTTTAGAATGTCAACGGGCTAATAGTGATGTTAGTAGTAGTTGACTGGGAGGTGTTTATCATCATTTGGGGAGTCTGCTGCCTTACCTGCTAAAACACCTTTCTGCTCACTCCAGGTTACATGCAGCCCCGATATTCACTGCCGATTGGCTGTTACCACTCTGCGTGTAACCAATCAGATGGTTGTGTGGGCGGGACAATGCTGGGTGCTGCAGAGACATACTGACAGAGGCAGAGGCATAACTAAGCAGAGCAGCTTAAGACTTTTTTTGTTAAGACTTATAGTGTAGGCAGTGGCTCTTTGTTGTTAAGGCGACCAATAACTTTGGGTTATAGGTGACTTTGTATAATATTATTATTATTAGTAGTAGTTTTAAATGTCAGTTTTATGTCATTACATTTTTACTATCATGTTTTTTCTTCCAACATATACAATTATTTGAAAATACATCACTTTTTCAGATCTAAACAGACACGTTAGGTACACAAGGTATCAGGTGAACCAGCCTGAATTTTACTTGGTATCAGATTGAAACGACAATTAGCGGTATCGCACATCGCTAGTGCCGATTCAACTGGTGGTATCAGTCTGTGATCGATATGAGAGTGATTACATCAATACTTTTGTCTTCTCAAAATCTTTTGTTTGTTTTTGATGACGTTCACAAACTCACAGGAGAACTTTGAAGACAAAAACCAAATGATTTAAATCAGTAGTTTGTACGTACTAAAAGAGAATAAGGAAGTTTGTAGTTAAAATATTATGTTGGTGTTTAACTGCCAACAGCACTCACCATTAGGGATGCACCGATTAATCGGTAACCGAATATATTCGGCCGAATATGGCAAAAAAGCCACATTCGGCCTTCGGTGGAATGAGTTAAAAACAAGGCCGAATAGTGACGCAATTTTTTGACGCGGTGACGTTGGGATATGTTGTGTACCTGTATAAGTGTATGAGGTTACAAGCACACACTTATTGAGATTTAGTGGGGCCTCTGTTTACATTATTAGCCTGTTGTGTAGGCTACCTGTATAAGTGTATGAGGTCACATTGGGATATGTTGTGTACCTGTATAAGTGTATGAGGTCACATTGGGATATGTTGTGTACCTGTATAAGTGTATGAGGTCACATTGGGATATGTTGTGTACCTGTATAAGTGTATGAGGTCACATTGGGATATGTTGTGTACCTGTATAAGTGTATGAGGTTACAAGCACACACTTATTGAGATTTACTTGAGCCTTCTGTTTACATTATTAGCATATCTACTGTGGCTAAGCAGACTTTTGCCAAAAGGACAATAATTCATTTGTTGTGGGTTTATCCACTTTAAGGCACTTTATTTTTTTTTGGAATGCATGTTTTGTTTGAAGGCCTAATATAAATGAAAAACTTTGTGCTTTTTTTGAAAAGCAAAGGCTACTGGAATATTAGAAAAATGTCAATATTCAATAGAAAATTACTTTATTTGAAAAACATGTCTAAATATTTATTCTAGGCTATTTATGCAATATCAAAAAAATTGTGAAAAACTGCATTCATTATTCGGCCAAGCGTTTAAATTTTATTCGGCTTCGGCCACAAATTTTCATTTCGGTGCATCCCTACTCACCATAAATAAGTTTAAAAACACAAAAAGGTACAGTTGATACGTGTGATCGGTGTTGGTATCAGCCAATCTCATGGGTGGCGGGCATTGGCAACATAAAACCCTGATATCTTTACTTACATCTTTACTTTTTATTGGAGATGCTCAGTCTTTTCCATTCCTCCGCAGATTTACTGCAAGCCCCTGTTTGCCAGGCAGGACGAGCCCCCCAAGGAAACGTGGAAAGGCTGGCTCACTTGCATCAACGGCAGCCAGGACTACATCAACTCTCTTCCCAAGGACTTGACCTGCCTGCCGCTGTTTGGCAGCAGCAAGACCGAGGCGCTCACCGCCTCCGTCAAATCCTGGTTCCAGAAGAGCTTTGACTGCTGCTTCGCCCCGTTGGAGATCAGCCACACAAGCCTGCAGTGGCTGGTGGCGCTGTGGACCAACTGCCACGCAGAGTCCGATACCAAGCAGCTCCAAATGGTGTGGACTCTCCCGGTGGTGCCGGCGCTGCAGGTCACTTACGCTGTGGACCCGGCGGACGCCTGGCGGCTGTGGTGCAGTGTGAGGTCAGATCCGCAGGACAGGACGACCCAACCTGACGTCATCGACATCGAGGAGGTGATGAGGCTGATGAAGGGACTCATGTGCCACTTCTACCGACACTTCAGGGTGGACCTGTCGGCCGGGACCTTGACTCAGGTGTCCACGGCACTGGGAGGAGCCAAATGTAGCGGGAAGATTAAGGTACCGTCATCTGAGACCGGATGTAAACTACAAAACCCGTTTCCATATGAGTTGGGAAATTGTGTTAGAAGTAAATATAAACAGAATGCAATGATTGCAAGTCCTTTTCAACCCATATTCAGTTGAATATGCTACAAAGACAACATATTTGATGTTCAAACTCATAAACTTTATTTTTTTTTGCAAATAATTAACTTTTAACAAAGCCACGCAGTTGTAACACGTGCAGAATGTGGTTTGGCATTGTCTTGCTGAAATAAGCAGGGGCGTTCATGAAAAAGACGGCGCTTAGATGGCAGCATATGTTGTTCCAAAACCTGTATGTACCTTTCAGGATTAATGGTGCCTTCACAGATGTGTAAGTTACCCATGCCTTGGGCACTAATGCACCCCCATACCATCACACATGCTGGCTTTTCAACTTTGCGTCGATAACAGTCTGGATGGTTCGGATGACACCATGTCGAATATTTCCAAAAACTATTTGAAATGTGGACTCGTCAGACCACAGAACACTTTTCCACTTTGCATCAGTCCAGAGAAGCCGACGGCGTTTCTGGATGTTGTTGATAAATGGCTTTCGCTTTGCATAGTAGAGCTTTAATTTGCACTTAAAGATGTAGCGACAAACTGTATTTAGTGACAGTGGTTTTCTGAAGTGTTCCTGAGCCCATGTGGTGATATCCTTTAGAGATTGATGTCGGTTTTTTATACAGTGCAATCTAAGGGACTGAAGGTCACGGTCATTCAATGTTGGTTTCCGGCCATGCCGCTTACGTGGAGTGATTTCTCCAGATTCTCTGAACCTTTTGATGATATTATGGAGCGTAGATGTTGAAATCCCTAAATTTCTTGCAATTGCACTTTGAGAAAGGTTGTTCTTAAACTGTTTGACTATTTGCTCACGCAGTTGTGGACAAAGGGGTGTACCTCGCCCCATCCTTTCTTGGGAAAGACTGAGCATTTTTTGGGAAGCTGTTTTTATACCCAATCATGGCACCCACCTGTTCCCAATTAGCCTGCACACCTGTGGGATGTTCCAAATAAGTGTTTGATGAGCATTCCTCAACTTTATCAGTATTTATTGCCACCTTTCCCAACTTCTTTGTCACATGTTGCTGGCATCAAATTCTAAAGTTAATGATTATTTGCAAATGTATGAGTTTGAACATCAAATATGTTGTCTTTGTAGCATATTCAACTGAATATGGGTTGAAAAGGATTTGCAAATCATTGTATTCTGTTTATATTTACATCTAACACAATTTCCCAACTCATATGGAAACGGGGTTTGAATCTCTCTTTGCATTGTTGACGTGTGCTTTGGTTTCAGTTCTTCAACAGCAACTACATGACGGCTATGCTGACGCTGCTGACCGAGTGCGCCCTCCTCAAGATGCCCATTTGAAGAAAGCTGCAGGTGGTCAAATAAATCAGGTCTTATGTTGAAGGGGAACTGGAATTTTGTCCATCATCCAGAGATTATAAACAGTGAAAAACTGCTAGTACAAGGCAGCTAACGACGCCGGTAATACGATTAGTCTATTCCACTTAAAAACGGCACCGACGCTCCATTTACTTGCCATCACCTGCATGTTATCCAAGCTAAGAGCTAACACAGAGGAACTACTTTTCTGGTATAGTGACTCAGGTTGTTTAATAAAATCCATCCTCACCCAAATAGGGATTCTTATTTATTCCGATTCTAAATAATCATTTTTCTAATATATATATACTTTTCTTTTTAAGAATCAGTTTCAGAGACGTTTTTAGGCCATCTCCAGGCTTACTGGCTGTGTGTATACTTAACCTCTTTCAAAAAAGCTATTATAATTCATTCTTCATTTGAATGAAACATGTTTAAATGATTCAATCGAGTATCTTGTACAACTTCCGACATGTCTAACGGTTCGAGCCGAGGTGCCCAAACTTGACTGACACATCAAAGGATGCAGGGGCCATTTGGGTAAGTTTAACATTTAAAACCAGTCCAATATATATTTTTTTCCAAAACAATAGAAAGGGAAATTTAGATAGAAATTTCATGTGAATGCAGAGGAGCCAAAGTTGAACTGAAAGCCTAAAAGTTAGCGCACGAGACACAAGTCACAAAACATATGAGCTACGAAAAAAGCCAGCATGCTTACAGTACTATGCTAATATTAGCATTTGTCAAATACCAAGATATGACACTGAGGTGTAAACCATCTAAATTAGCTTGTAAAACTAGCATGTTAAGTACCTAAATATATAACTCCGAGGTTTGTACCTAGAAATGTGTTTATTAGCCTGCTAACGCTAACATGCATCCAGTATGACTGAGGTGACTGCCTTCAAAATTAGTTAAATTTTTTTTTTAAATAAACAGCTATTATTTTTCAAGTAACAAAATATTTGAGACTGAGGTGTTTACCTGCAAAATGAGCAACAAAAAAGCTGCAATTCCAATGTTGTCCATGTTCCACGGGTCATTGAAGAATGAGCTAAGAACCACAAATGGCCCCCAGGCCGCACTTTGGACAACTTTCAATTAGACCTTTTCCAAAAAAGCCAACCAGTATTAAAACTATTCATGTCTGGGAGTGACAATTCCCTCTCACCATCGAAAAAGTGAGTCCCAAGAATGGGAATTTATCAAGACTGGCATTGAACCGCCATTAGCGCGGCCCACCCACCACTACTGTGATGCTGCCACTCAAACAGGAAGTAGCCTGTTCCCAAACTATAGCATCCTCCAGTAATATTCACTTTTTTTTTTTTGGGCCTAAAACCTGCTTGTACAGAACTGTAAAGTCATTTGTGTTGTTATTCTGTATTATTTCTTGTTCTGTAATAAAAACAAAAGTATTTTTACTCCTTGTCAACAGAATTTATTTTCTTGGTCTTTACAAATGTCAACAACCAACCCGCATGATTTTTTTGTTGAATCCAGACAATTTCGCAAAGTCCATTCCATCCATCCATCCATCATCTTCCACTTATCCGAGGTCGGGTCGCGGGGGCAGCAGCCTAAGCAGGGAAACCCAGACTTCCCTCTTCCCAGCCACTTCGTCTAGCTCTTCCCGGGGGATCCCGAGGCGTTCCCAGTCCAGTCAGGAGACATAGTCTTCCCAACGTGTCCTGGGTCTTCCCCGTGGCCTCCTACCGGTTGGACGTGCCCTAAACACCTCCCTAGGGAGGCGTTCATGTGGCTTCCTGACCAGATGCCCGAACCACCTCATCTGGCTCCTCTCCATGTGGAGGAGCAGCGGCTTTACTTTGAGTTCCTCCCGGATGGCAGAGCTTCTCACCCTATCTCTAAGGGAGAGACCCAAACTCATTTGGGCCGCTTGTACCCGTGATCTTATCCTTTCGGTCATGACCCAAAGCTCATGACCATAGGTGAGGATGGGAACGTAGATCGACCGGTAAATTGAGAGCTTTGCCTTCCGGCTCAGCTCCTTCTTCACCACAACGGATCGATACAACGTCCGCATTACTGAAGACGCCGCACCGATCCGCCTGTCGATCTCACCATCCACTCTTCCCTCACTCGTGAACAAGACTCCTAGGTACTTGAACTCCTCCACTTGGGGCAGGGTCTCCTCCCCAACCCGGAGATGGCATTCCACCCTTTTCCGGGCGAGAACCAAGGACTCGGACTTGGAGGTGCTGATTCTCATTCCGGTCGCTTCACACTCGGCTGCGAACCGATCCAGTGAGAGCTGAAGATCCCGGTCAGATGAAGCCATCAGGACCACATCATCTGCTAAAAGCAGAGACCTAATCCTGCGGTCACCAAACCAGATCCCCTCAACGCCTTGACTGCGCCTAGAAATTCTGTCCATAAAAGTTATGAACAGAATCGCAAACTTCGCAAAGTAAAAAACTAAATTTCACAGATCGCAAAATACGTAAACATAATATAAGGCAACAATAAAATAGGGCAGGGGTAGGGAACCTATGGCTCTAGAACCAGATGTGGCTCTTTTGATGACTGAATCTGGCTCTTAGATCAATCTTAGCTGACATTGCTTAACACGATAATTATGAATAATTCCGCTGGTAAACACGATGTTAAAAATAACGTTAAAAATATAAAACATTCTCATGCATTTTAATCCATCTGTGTTTTCTACGTCACCTGTTCAATAAATAATGTTATAAAAAATAATTATTGACTTATTACACTCTAAAAATGTTGGTCTTACTTAAACAATGCACACATTTAGTTGAATTTAGTGTGAAAAAATATAATATGGCTCTCAAGGAAATACGTTTTCAAATATTTGGCTTTCATGGCTCTCTCAGCAAAAAAGGTTCCCGACCCCTGAAAGAGGGTGTTATTAGCAAAGTGACCAGCGCTGGTGTGCATGAGGGATCCTGGCCAGATTCCCATTCTGCCATCACTGCATGGAGATATTTGAAGGGTAAAGAAATAAATACATGTCATGGTTGGCACACTTCAAACTATTACTAATGACAATTCTGATCATGTTTGATGGCGATACCAAGTCCAGTGCAGCTTAGAACTTGTTTCCATTCAACCATCAGTGCAGTCGTCTCCAAACACATGAAACAACTAAAGATTGGTGAGGTAATCCACAAAAGTACATCATGGGAAATAACAGCAGCTGACAACTGGATATTGCTAACATAGGTCAGTGGTTCTCAAATGGGGGTACTTGAAGGTTTTTGATTGATTGATACTTTTATTGATAGATTGCACAGTACAGTACATATTCCGTACAATTGACCACTAAATGGTAACACCCCAATAAGTTTTTCAACTTGTTTAAGTCGGGGTCCACGTTAATCAATTCATGGTATGCCAAGGGGTACGTGAATTTTTTTTTTTAAATATTCTAAAAACAGCAACAATTTAAAAATCCTTTATAAATATATTTATTGATTAATACCGTATTTCCTTGAATTGCCGCCGGGGAGCTAATTAATTTAAAACCTCTTCTCACTCCGGCACTTACCAAAGGCATGCGATAAATTTAGGCCTGCGCTTATACATTTGAGTATGATGTAAGGATACCATCATGAAATGCACATTTAATTAAAAAAAATGATATTATGGTCTTACCTTTACTTATAAATGAAGTCCATGCGCAGCTCCTTCTGATCAAAAGCATCGATAACTTGTTTATAGAAGTCTTCCTTATCTTTCTTCAGTTTTAAAAGTCTCTCTGTCTCGATGGAGATCTTCCTTTATTACCTCCTGCTTCGATTGAAAGTCCAGTTTAGAAAACTGTTTTATTTTAGATATGTAATCCTCCATGTTAAAAGTGCAAGCGAGAGGAAAAAATAAAGGATCGCTGCTCACTCTTGCTGCTTGTTGTCACTTCTTCTGCGGCCGAGTAGTCGCAAGAAGGATCACTAGCGCCCTCTATCACCAGGAGGCGGGAGTCATTTAATGACTCATATTTGACACACACAGCTACGGTATATTAATAAAACATAGATGCCTACTGTTCTTTTTAGCATATTCAATAGCTTGGACCTTAAATCCTACTGAATAGCTCTTAATCTTCTTCCCTTTATGCGATTTCAAATGATTGAAATCAGCCTCCTCCATTTTGAAAATGATGACAGGTGACGTGACGAGTTTGACCCGGTGGGAATTCTAGGCATATGCTAATTATTTGGCGAAACGAGTTTGACCCGGCGGAAATTCTAGACATGCGCTAATAAAAATAATATTTTGTGAAACGAGTTTGACCCGGCAGTAATTCTAGGCAGGCACATACTATATACCCGGCAGCAATACAAGGAAATACTGTAGTCCAACAAAATATGAATGTAAGTTCATAAAGTGTGAAAAGAAATGCAACAATGCAATATTCAGTGTTGACAGCTAGATTTTTTGTGGACATGTTCCATAAATATTGATGTTAAAGATTACTTTTTTTGTGAAGAAATGTTTAGAATTAAGGTCATGAATCCAGATGGATCTCTATTACAATCCCCAAAGAGGGCACTTTAAGTTGATGATTACTTCTATGTGTAGAAATCTTTATTTATAATTGAATCACTTGTTTATTTTTCAACAAGTTTTTAATTATTTGTATATCTTTTATTCCAAATAGTTCAAGGAAGACCACTACAGATGAGCAATATTTTGCACTGTAATATAATTTAATAAATCATAAACTGATGACATACTGCTGTATTTTACTTCTTTATCTCTTTTTTCCAACCAAAAATGCTTTGCTCTGATTAGGGCAGGGGTGTCCAAACTTTTTCCACAGAGGGCCGCACACGGAAAAAATGTAAGCATGTGGGGGCCATTTTGATATTTTTCATTTTCAAACCACAACAAAATATATGGATTTTTTTTTTAACCTTTAGGGTTCCCGGGGACCATAAAGGGTCTCAGTTTTTAAAATGTTAAAAATAAATCAAATTATTATTATTTTTTATTTAATGCTTACAGTAAATGTCTATATCAACTAGTTAAAAAAAAGGTTTCCTGTCAAAGACAACAAATATGCAGTATTTAGATAATTAGTACTTTATTGATTCCTTCAGGAGAGTTCCTTTATTTAGCAATTAAAGTCCTCAAAGATCAATAATGCAGGACATCATTGATTTTAATTAATATTTTTGAGTAATCACAGTGAAAATAAATAAAATCCTACTAAATATATTTGAGATCTGCAAGGTCCCCCACTCATAAAGTAATACACTTTAATTTTTTTATTTTTAACACTTAAATTACGAGATCTACTTCAGATATATGTGTCGATTTTACGTTTGAACTATTATTTTGTTTGTTTTATGCTCTTTTGTCACATTAAACTTTTGTTTTTATACAGGGCAACCGCACAATGTATGCAATATTTTTTACACAAACATTTTAAAGTGACATTTTTTAAGTAATAATTCATTATAACATAGATTTTTTTTTTTTGGAGCAATAGCAAAAAAAATAAAAATTAACAAAGACAAGAAAAAAAGCAGCTTTGTGTCAGCATTGCAACTTTTTCTCGTTAGATTTTACCTCATTCCATTGTTTATTTATTTATTTTTGCAGTATCTATTTTGCAATTTTTGCAGAATGTGTGGCGGGCAGGTAAACAATTAACCGGGGGCCATTTGTACTTTGGACACCTCTGGATTAGGGGGTACTTGAATTAAAAAAATATTCACTGAAAAAAGGCTGAGAACCACTGACCTAGGTCACTGATGGGGATGAAAGCCATCCACGTCATGATTGAATTGAGTAGTTTTTAGGAGGCCAAACCCAGGAAGAATCCTCCCACGAAGCCACTGGACAAGACGATGTTCCTCTTGATGAAATCGGTGGCCTGCATGATTAGGGAGAGAGCAGGTGACAAATTATCAGAACTAAACTGAAGAGAATGTTGTATGGTTCAGATGGAGGGTGCACTGCATGCATTAGTCCACTAGGGTGCAGTGTTTTCTAGCAAATAAATAGGTAGTATTTTTTTTTTCCTGATACCTTTACCTCCTCAATAAATGTGTTGAATTCAGGTGCTGCTTTGTTGGCTTTCTTCTTCAGGTGTTTCTTTGCTTTGTTCACATCCTTCTCCACTTTCTTCCAGTCCACCTGCACGTAGCCGCTGTGGTTGGCAACCTGAGGGAATGAAGCGGACACAAAAAACAAAACAGATCTTGATCAAAGCAACATTCCCTTTAGAGGTGGGAGTCGGGCTAAGTGACTGGGATGGCGGAAGCCGGGATCGAACCTGGAACCCTCAAGTTGCTGGCAGGGCCGCCCCACATTAGACATGAAAAACATTGACGTAGCCCACAGGAAGTTGCATCATTCACCTCTCAAGCCGGTCATGGGGAGGCCAGAAGTATCTTCACTAATTTATCTTCATGTATATTTGATGATGTACTTGGGAGGTAGGGGGTCATAGTCCTAGTACTTGGGGGGTTTATGGGGGGCATAGTCCTAGTACTTGGAAGGTAGGGGGGGCATAGTCCTAGTACTTGGGGGGTTTATGGGGGGCATAGTCCTAGTACTTGGAAGGTAGGGGGGGCATAGTCCTAGTACTTGGGGGGCTAGGGGGGCATAATCCTAGTACTTGGGGGGTAGGGGGGCATAGTCCTAGTACTTGGAAGGTAGGGGGGCATAGTCCTAGTACTTGGGGGGTTCATGGGGGGCATAGTCCTAGTACTTGGGGGGGTTTATGGGGGGCATAGTCCTAGTACTTGGAAGGTAGGGGGGGCATAGTCCTAGTACTTGGGGGATGGGGGGGCATAGTCCTAGTACTTGGGGGATGGGGGGGCATAGTCCTAGTACTTGTGGGGTAGGGGGGGCATAGTCCTAGTACTTGGGGGGGTTTATGGGGGGCATAGTCCTAGTACTTGGAAGGTAGGGGGGGCATAGTCCTAGTACTTGGGGGATGGGGGGGCATAGTCCTAGTACTTGTGGGGTAGGGGGGGCATAGTCCTAGTACTTGGGGGGGTTTATGGGGGGCATAGTCCTAGTACTTGGAAGGTAGGGGGGGGCATAGTCCTAGTACTTGGGGGATGGGGGGGCATAGTCCTAGTACTTGGGAGGTAAGGGGGGTATAGTACTAGTACTTGGAGGGTAGAGGGGGCATAGTCCTAGTACTTGGGAGGTAAGGGGGGTATAGTACTAGTACTTGGAGGGTAGAGGGGGCATAGTCCTAGTACTTGGGAGGTAGGGGGGAATAGTCCTAGTACTTGGGAGGTAGGGGGGGATAGTTCTAGTACTTGGGGGTAGTGGGGCATAGTCCTAGCACCTACATTATTTTTTGATGTTGTCTTCAAAATGATTATTTTGCTGTAGAACCACTGGACTTAGTACTTACTGTAGTCCCAGTTTGCTATTAGCATCAATGTCATGTGGCGATATTTTGTTTATATGCTGATCCTGTATTAAAATATGACTCTTGTTACTTTCCAGTCCTGTTTAGGGTTGTCCCGATGCAATAATAATATTGGTCTGATATCTGCCAACAAAACAAGTATAGGTTATAATGCTTTGCATCCAAAATATGTGATACAAGTAGTCCTGCACACATTTTACTTGTGCAAAGCTGGAGAGCCAGTTAACATCTAAATGTCCTCCAATAAGCACATGAGCTACAGGGTTCGATGCCATCAGAAAGGACAGCGCGGCCTCATCACCTACATCACAACACGGTACCGCGCTGCCCCCTAGAGCAGGGGTCACCAACGCGGGGCCCAGGTCGCCCGTAAGGACCAGATGAGTCGCCCGCTGGCCTGTTCTGAAAAAATAGCTCAAATAGCAGCACTTACCAGTGAGCTGCCTCTATTCTTTTAATTTTATTTATTTACTAGCAAGCTGGTCTCGCTTTGCTCGACATTTTTAATTCTAAGAGAGACAAAACTCAAATAGAATTTGAAAATATTTGAAAGACTTGGTCTTCACTTGTTTAAAAAAATTAATTTATTTTTTTACTTTGCTTCTTATAACTTTCAGAAAAACAATTTCAGAGAAAAAAAATACAACCTTAAAAATGATTTTAAGATTTTTAAACACATATACCTCTTCTTTCCTGACATTTTTTTTTTATTGTAAAGAATAATAAATACATTTTAATTTAATTCTTCATTTTAGCTTCTGTTTTTTCGATGAAGAATATTGGTGAAATCTTTCTTCAAACTTATGATTAAAATTCAAAAAACATATTCTGGCAAATCTAGAAAATCTTTAGAATCAAATGTAAATCTTATTTCAAAGTATTTTGAATTTCTTTTAAAATTTTTGTTCTGGAAAATCTAGAAGAAATAATGACTTGTCTTTGTTAGAAATATAGCTTGGTCCAATATGTTAGATATTCTAACAAAAGGCAGATTGGATTTTAACCTATTTAAAACATGTCATCAAAATTCTAAAATTAATCTTAATCAGGAAAAATTACTAATAATATTCCATAAATTATTTTTTCAATTTTTTCAAAAACATTCAAATTAGCTAGTTTTTATTTTCTTTTTGTCGTTTGAATTTAGAATTTTAAAGAGTCGAAATTGAAGATAAACTATGTTTAAAATGTTCATTTTCATTTTCTTCCTGTTTTCTCTCCTTTTAAAACATTCAATGAAGTGTTTTTTTCATAATTTATTCTCTCCAAAAAACATTCCGTAAAAGGAAAAAAAATGTACGACGGAATGACAGACAGAAATACCCATTTTATATATATATATATATATATATATATATATATATATATATATAGATTTATTTATTAAAGGTAAATTGAGCAAGTTGGCTATTTCTGGCAATTTATTTAAGTGTGTATCAAACTGGTAGCCCTTCACATTAATCAGTACCCAAGAAGTAACTTTTGGTTTCAAAAAGGTTGGTGACCCCTGGTCTATATGTTATAGTTATTTGAATGACTCTTACCATAATATGTTAGGTTAACATAGCAGTTGCTTATTTATGCCTCATATAACCTACACTTATTCAGCCTGTTGTTCACTATTCTTTATTTATTTTAAATTGCCTTTCAAATGTCTATTCTTGGTGTTGGGCTTTATCAAATAAATTTCCCCCAAAAATGCGACTCATACTCCAGTGCGACTTATATATGTTTTTTCCTTCTTTATTATGTATTTTTGGCCGGTGCGACGTATACTCCGGAGCGACTTATAATCCAAAAAATACGGCACTAAAAGAGCTTTGACACTATTTCCACATCACCCATTCACACACTGATGGCGAGAGCTGCCATGCACGGCCCTAACCACCACCCATCAGGAGCAATGGCAGAACGAACGTGACTGAGACGGCAGAAACTAGTGATCGAATCAGTAACCTTTAAATTGCTGGCACGGCCGTTCCACCAACCGAGCCAGGCTGGTTGGTAAAACCCGTCCTCAATGATGGTTCCCTAACAAGAGTCAGCTCTCCAGATGTCACCCTGGCAGATGCCCATGCAGCAGAGTGGTTGGCATGGTTAACGATGAACAAACTGCATTGTCAGTCAAGTGGAACCAGAAAGTCTGTTAGAGCGACAACAGCCAAAGATCCGTCCTGACTACTGCAAAGCAAACTGGTCCCCGTTCCAGAAAATTGTAATGGAGTCCCTGCCAAGGCTGACCTCTGGAAAGGTTCGGGCAAAGAAACTCTCTTTACTTAAGTTCTGAGGAAAGCGGCATCAATAGCTAGACCACTCAGACTTCATCGAACGACAAGATCCAACGCCTCACCAAAGAGCGCAACCAATTCCACTGAGATTTGGCCAACCACCCCGCAACATGCCTGGAAGAGTGCAGTGGAGTGGCAGAACAGGTAAAAAGTCCTAAAGGCCTTGCACGACCATCTGGAGAAAATTGGCGCGGAAAAAAATGTGAATGAGTCCTGGCGAACCATCAGAGGCCTCAGACCAAAAACACAAGCAGACTGGCAAGACGCTGAAAAACAAAGACCGTCACTATCTCAGCCACCAAGCCAAGGCCAAGGCTGTTTACCACGGGATTTGACAATGTGAGCAGCAGGACAAGCGGGCGGGAAAGTAGGCAGGGAGTCAAACAACATCGCCACCACATGCAGTCTGCAAGCAAGCAGGTGTTGTGCTTTGAAGAGCTAGAAATAGCCCTGAAGCAGGAGAAAGCAGCTGCTGGCCCTGACAATGTCAGACTGCACCTTCTCAAACACAAACATGCCAAAACTAACTCTTGGAATCTGTCATATCAACACTCACCTGCACCAACACACACACTCATGGCACTGAGACACTGATGAGTCTATATCAGACCTGGGCCAAGTCAGGCCCACGTTAAGTATTTCAATCTGGCCCGCCGGATGTTCCCAAATATTTTTTTTTAGATGTTTAAGATGGAAAATGTAGCTGCCATTATGATGTGAAGTCATGTTTTCTAACGACCGAAAGTCTTCAACTATACTAAGTATTTCAATGCTTGGAATCTGCGCTTTTGCATGATATACTAGTTACTATGGTCATCTAATTAGTTACTATGGTCATCTAATTAGTTACTATGGTCATCTAATTAGTTAATGTGGTCTTCTAATTAGTTACTATGGTCATCTAATGAGTTACCATGGTAATCTAATTAGTTACTATGGTCATCTAATTAGTTACTATGGTGATCTAATTAGTTACCATGGTAATCTAATTAGTTACTATGGTCATCTAATTAGTTACTATGGTCATCTAATTAGTTACTATGGTCATCTAATTAGTTACTATGGTCATCTAATTAGTTACTATGGTCATCTAATTCGTTACTATGGTCATCTAATTAGTTACTGTGGTCATCTAATTAGTTACTATGGTCATCTAATTAGTTACTATGTTCATCTAAATAGTTACTGTGGTCATCTAATTAGTTACTATGGTCATCTAAATAGTTACTGTGGTCATCTAATTAGTTACTATGGTCATCTAACTAGTTACTATGGTCATCTAATTAGTTACTATGGTCATCTAATTAGTTACTATGGTCATGTAATTAGTTACTATGGTCATCTAATTAGTTACTATGGTCATCTAATGAGTTACTATGGTCATCTAATCAGTTACTATGGTCATCTAATTAGTTACTATGGTCATCTAATTAGTTACTATGGTCATCTAACTAGTTACTATGGTCATCTAATTAGTTACTATGTTCATCTAAATAGTTACTGTGGTCATCTAATTAGTTACTATGGTCATCTAAATAGTTACTGTGGTCATCTAATTAGTTACTATGGTCATTTAACTAGTTACTATGGTCATCTAATTAGTTACTATGGTCATCTAATTAGTTACTATAGTCATCTAACTAGTTACTATGGTCATCTAATTAGTTACTGTGGTCATCTAATTAGTTACTATGGTCATCTAATTAGTTACTACAGTCATCTAACTAGTTATTATGTGAAGTGAAGTGAATTATATTTATATAGCGCTTTTCTCAAGGGACTCAAAGCGCTTTACATAGTGAAACCCAATATCTAAGTTACATTTAAAGCAGTGTGGGTGGCACTGGGAGCAGGTGGGTAAAGTGTCTTGCCCAAGGACACATCGGCAGTGACTAGGATGACGGAAGCGGGAATCGAACCTGCAACCCTCAAGTTGCTGGCACGGCCGCTCTACCAACCGAGCTATACTGCCCCTTACTGTGGTCATCTAAATAGTTACTGTGGTCATCTAAATAGTTACTGTGGTCATCTAATTAGTTACTATGGTCATCTAATTAGTTACTATGGTCATCTAATTAGTTACTGTGGTCATCTAATTAGTTACTATGGTCATGTAATTAGTTACTGTGGTCATCTAATTAGTTACTATGGTCATCTAATTAGTTACTATGTGTGGAGAGGCGGAGCTGATGGTCCGACAGAGATGGCGGCGAGGAGGCGGGGATGGCGAGCAAGTGACGAGGCGGGGCGTGCCGGGAGCGACGCCACAAACGAGATCAGGTGCGTGGATCGCGCACCTGGATACAATTAATGAATCCTCTAGCACTGTTAAAAAGGGCGGCATCAGTGAACGTCGGAGAGAGAGGTGGAGAAACAAGGAAGGAACGAGAGGGAGAGACGACAACACGAGCAGCAGCGCATGCAACCCGGAAGAGAGCCGTCCATAACGTTCCTACTCGTATGGACTGTCCATTCATCACTCCAATGAAAGTTTGTAAGTTTTACAATATAACTTAAAACTGTTTATACTTACTAAACGGTGCCATGTGTGATAAATAAAGTTGGTTTGGGATGATGTCTGATGGAGGATATTTCTACGTGCTATTGGTAATTAACCTAGCAGCGTTAGCATTAGTTAATAAGCTAACGGGTTTATGAGTGGCTGTGTTAGTATTGTTAACTTAAAACAGCAATTTTTTATTTTATTTTAGTTTCACAAATCCCTCAGTAAATTCACCAAGATGTCACCATGAAGTTATTTAGTCTGTTTAGCTGATTGGAGTTAGCCTCTGCAGCCAGTGGGTCCATGACAATGACTTCTGTTTTGTTTGGTGAGCTGTTTTACTACCGTGTTACAGACACAGTTTGGGAACAATTAATGTATAACTGTGTAACTCATTTTGCTACATATATATCTACAGCTTATAGACTGGTGCGGCTAATATATGGAAAACTATTGTTTCCCTTAAAATGTAGCGGGTGTGACTTATATAGCTCTACAGTCCGGAAAATACGATAGTTCAATATGTGTTTAATCAAATTTAGCTTTGAAACCTCCTTTAAAGAATCATTTTGAGAGTTACAACATGCTAATTAATGTTGGTGGAATGGCCCAGACATTAGAGGCAGATACTGTTAAGAGACCAGTTTGTTGGCCATAGGATCAGACGTAGTTTGTGAGTGTCTCTTGCCTGTAGAAGTAGAAACCCTCCACCGACCGCAGTTGCTGCGACCTTCCCGACTCTCTGGAAGACATAACCAGCACACCTGCACACATTAAGACAGAAAAATGTGAAATGCTACTCTATGCCAGGGTTTTTTTTTAGAAGGTCAGTGCTATACATGTGTCACCTTACAATAATGATTTGAATTGGTAATACATATATAAATATTCATTCAAACTTGTAATCTATTTACACTTAAAGTAAACAAATTACGCCTTAACAACAAAACACTGCGGGAAACACTGAGTTCAATGTGATATGCTGCTTCATTTTATGTGGTCTGCAAAAAATAAAGCATTTTTCTGACTTAATACAAGTATTATTCTTTCAACTTTGACAGAAAAATGGACTGCATTCAATTGTGTATGCCGTTCACTTTAATATGATCTGATCCTGCAACCAGCAAAGCAAGTTATCCATCAATGTGTTATAGTACAAATCATAGTAATCAAAGGATTTTTTTTACGCAAATTGTGTAACGAGACTATTTTACATTTATATTCATATACAGTAGAGGCCAAAAGTTTGGACACAACTTCTCATTCAATGCGTGTTCTTTATTTTCATGACTATTTACATTGTAGATTGTCACTGAAGGCATCGAAACTATGAATGAGTTTTGTACCTAACTAAAAAAAGGTGAAATAACTTAAACTATATTGTAGTTTCTAAAAATAGCCACCCTTTCCTCTGATTACTCTTTTGCACACTCTGGGCATTCTCTAGATGAGCTTCAAGAGGTAGACACCTGAAAGGGTTTTCACTTCACAGGTGTCAGAGATTTGATGTCTTTAGACCTAAAAATGAGTGATCATCAATCTTCACCAAGACGTCACTTAAATGACATTCACGGTACCGGAGGGTCTTGTGAGATGACGCTGGCTGCTGCAAGATCATTATTATGAAAATATGACCGAGAGGAAGGCGAGAAACACTTTTTATTTCAACAGACTCTCGCGCCGTACCTTCCGTCAAAACTCTAAAGGCCGACTGCACATTTCCTATTTTCACAATAAAAGCCCTGCTTCATGCTGCCTGCGCTAACTAAATACAGAGTCTTGGAAAACTGGCGTGCACAAGCGATCCCTCAGAAAGCTGGCGTGCACATCACTTGTGCACGCCAGCTTTCTGAGACTCTTATTTCGTTAGCGCAGGCAGCATGAAGCAGGGCTTTTATTGTGAAGATAGGAAATGTGCAGTCGGCCTTTAGAGTTTTGACGGAAGGGACGGCGCGAAAGTCTGTTGAAATAAAAAGTGTTTCTCGCCTTCCTCTCTGTCATTTTTTCATAATAATGAACTGGCAGCAGCCAGCGTCATCTCACAAGACCCTCGGGTGCCGTGAATGTCAATCAAGCAAGCTACGGAATTTGCCGCCAATGTTTTTCTTGTAAAGTGTATGGAAGCTGGATGAATTAGATGCCAAAAACCGGCGTTATCATCATTACTGTCTGATTCCAATCAATGCAAGTCATCAGAATCAGGTAATACACCAACTTATATTCTTGTCTTCGTGAAAGAAAGACATCTATATGTGTTACACATGCTTGTATTATCATTAAACACATTTAACTTGTTTACAAAAATGTCTCTTTCATAAATAAATAAATATAAATGATATATATAAATGAGGTAGATCCCCTCGAGTTGGTCAATTGAAAAGTAGCTCGCCTGCAGAAAAAGTGTGGGCACCCCTGGTGTAGTGGTTCTTACCCTTGTTCGAGGTGCCGAACCCCACCAGTTTCATAAGCACATTCACCGAACCCTTCTTTAGTGAAAAATAAAATGTTTTTTTTTTTTCAAGTTCCAGACAAAGTTATATGTTTTTGGTAACACTGTAGTATGGTGAACATATTGTAAGTTACAAAGACTTGATTTAAAAGGGTTAGGATTAGGGCCAGGGTTAGAGGGTTAGGGTTATAATAAGGCCATGCCGAATAAGGCATTAATAACTACTTAATAATGACTAGTTAAGAGCCAATATGTTACTAATTTGCATGTTAATAAGCAACTAAGTAATGGTGAATATGTTCCCCATACTTAAGTGCTATCATGTTTTTTTACTGGTGCACAAAATGAACCGTGCATGAACATCACCTTGTTCAAAGAACAAAACCAACACTGCATAAACTCACAACAAATTACACACCTGCAAATCAGTGTGACTTCTGCTGTTGCCGTATCCGTAATACGCCGATAGGGAGAAGTTTTTATTTACACGATGAGTCGGGTGTGTTTTGACCTCCGCCGGACCCCCGAGGCCGACGCACCAAACCCGTAGGGTTCGATCAAACCCAGGTTATGAACCACTGCTTTAGTGACAATCTACAATGTAAATAGTCATGTAAATAAAACACATTCAAATGACAAAGTGTGTTCAAACTTTTGGCCTTTACTGTATATTCCCTGCCACATGCAGCCCTATGAGGCCCGCCACAAAAACAAGTTTGACTTACCCGCTGTACACTATTTAAGGATGTGATCGGGGAAAATATAAATAAAAAAATGGAATAATGGAAGAACACATAACCTTATAAAACCTTTAGTAGTTGTATGTACAACATTGTATTGCATTTTTTTGAAACAATATGATCTTTTTTTCTACAGGCATGTTGCATGTAAACGTGTGCTGTTTTAGGGGCCCAGGCACCAATCAAACTGATTTCAATTCATTTCGTTGAGTGATGCTGATTTGAGATAAAAGTGTTTTGAGTGAAGAACTATTTCACGGAATGCAATTAAGCTTGTAAATTCAGGTCTGACTGTATCAACAATAAACACCAAGAAAGGTGACATTGAATAAACCCTGCTTCTTCGTACTCCTTTTGGGACATGTAAAACTGTGCGTGTGTAAAAATATGATGTTCCCTTCATGTAACTTGTTAATTATAATTATAATAAATATAAAAATGACCTCAACCAGGGCGGTCAAACTTGTTTTCATTGAGGGCCACATCGCAGTTATGATTGCCCTCAGAGAGCCGCTTTTAACAATGGGTAATATATGAATATACATGTATATTATATAATACATTAACAATACTTCTTTTTATAAGAGCTGCAAAAAAACATTTACATTTTACTTTTTTAAAAAAGCAGCTTAGTCAACAGAATTTTAAAGTAAAAGCAGTGAGTTTTTTTTCCATCCATCTATTTTTTTTTTTTTTACAGCATATAACAATTTAATAAATCGAATGGAATGAGAAAACAATAGCACTGCTTTCCGCTGTAAAATTACTTCAATGGAGCTGCCAGATTTTAGTACTGTAAAATCTTGTTTTTTCAATGTTTTTTTTGTAAGTTTTTAATGTTTTAGTGTCTTGCGATTAGGTACCGACTTGTCCAGGGTGTACCCTGCCCTCCGCGCGACTGTAGCCGAGATAGGCTCCAGCACCCCCCGCGACCCCGAAGGGAATAAGCGGTAAAGAATGGATGGATGAATGGACTGTATATGGAAAAAAAACAGTACCAAAGTTGATTTTACAGGAAAAATAACTCAGTCTGCGGATTTTTTCAATAAAATCTACTGTAAATTGACAGTCTACAATTTGATGGATCATTTGTTGTTTTGAAATCATAAGTCAAGCAGATATTTAAGTAAGTATTTAACAAAAAATATTTTCGGAAAACATGTGTGGAGAGGCGGAGCCGACGGTCCGACAGAGAGGCAGGGCATGCTGGACCCCTGCCCAAGATGGCGGCGAGGAGGTGGGAATGGCGAGCGAGCGACGCCACAAATGAGATCAGGTGTGTGGATCTCGCACCTGTACACGATTAACGTATCTCCTCTCGCTGTATAAAAGGGGAGAAGGAGGAGAGAACGAGGCTGGTGATGGTGCGGAGCAAGAAAAACTACATACGACGAAGACGGAGACAAGAAGAGGCGGACTAAAGTATGTGCTGCTGAAAAGCAGACGGTGGAGCGAGCAGCAGAGGGAGACGCAGCGGAAGAGCGACCCGACCACAGACAAGCTTGTGTGGGAAAATAAAGTCAAACCTGCTCGAAGTCATGTCCTTCCTTGGTGGTCCATGGGACCCGCAAGACGACGGCGCGAGTCTTTCACATGTTAATATAATATTTAGATTTTAATAATATTGAATTTTAAAAGATATGCAGCCCCTGCGAGCCCGAAAAAGACAAGCGGTAGAAATGGATGGATGGATGCAATTACATGCAGTACATGACTTTTAATATGTAAAGGGAAATGAATATATTTAGTAATAAAAGATTGGGCATTTTATTAACGCATATTATTTATAGGCTTTCGTGGGCCACATAAAATAAGTGATGGTCCAGACTTGGCCCGCAGGTCTTGAATTTGACATCTGTGACCTAAACTATTTGGATCCGTGAGTAAGATGGAGCCTACCTCAGCTGCTCTGTGGTATGACACTGTCTGGTGCTGTTCAAAATGGAGATTATGTGTTGAACTTGTTGTAAAATACTGACCACCCTGTCAGGCCTCCCATCATGAGCTGGGTTGCCACAGAGTACTTCTCCGTCAACGGGCCGGAGTTGTTCCCAAACACCCTGCTCCACCATTGGTGCCTCCGAGCATATTCTGTCAGGTCAACCACTTCGTACACCTCCTCTTCACTGTCGGCCTCCTCTTGGCCTGCGGAGGCAAATTGGAATAAATGTCAAACAGTGGACAGTGCAATTTGATATAAGCAGACAGTAAAACATTAAGACCAGCCATTCTAAACGGTGGTATGCCAAAGAACCGCTTGATTATAGTATTGTTTTATTCTCCTATATTCAAACACAGTGTTAATGTTCAAATTGTGTAATGTTACCAGGGCCAAAAATATAAAATACACTTGTTAAATAAAACCTTTGCCTTGATTTTAATGACTACTTGGCCTTGCTACGCTACTGTATTTGATTGTTGGTCGTTATGTCGCTACTTGGATAGACAAGTTTTTTCTGAGGTGGTATTTGGTTAAAACAGTTTGAGAATTAGGCAATAGCTATGTAAAGATTGACACTGCCATTAACAGATTGTTATGTTTAGTATCTATTCTCAAATTTGAATACTGATACTTGAGTTTTTTGAGATAGTGTATATCATTAAGAAGAACACAATGTCTGATTGTCTTGATTGGTGGGAACAACATTTTATCTCGCCTAGGTAAGTAAGTAAGAGGCAAGCCAAACAGCAAACTGTGCTGTAGGCAGTACTTACATTGTTTAAGATTATTATTGGCATTTAAAACAGGTCACTCTGTATTTTAAAACATTAAGTGTATGTATCCTTTTATTGTAGATGTAGACTATTTGAAGGAGTTGAATAGAAGTAAGATAACGCATTCGTTGCAGAATAACGCCATTATTTGTTTCGCCCTGTGAGTTTATATCAGGGGTGTCCAAACTTTTTCCACAGAGGGCCGCACACGGAAACATTTAAGCATGTGGGGGACATTTTGATATTTTTCGTTTTCAAACCATAACAAAATATATGGATTATTTTTTTTATCCTTAGGGATCCTGGGGAGCATAGAGGGTCTCAGTCACTAAAATGTTAAAAATAAGTCAAATTATTATTATTTTTCTTAATTTAATGGTTACAGTAAATCTCTATGTCAACTTGGTTGATATAAAGTAAAACAAATAAGGTTTTATGCCTTTTCTGTCAAAGACAACTTTGTTTTTGTATGGTAAAACTGAAATATGCAGTATTTAGATGGATAGATAGATAGATAGATATATAGATAGATAGATAGATAGATAGATAGATAGATAGTACTTTATTGATTCCTTCAGGAGAGTTCCTTTATTTAGCAAATAAAGTCCTGAGAGATGAATAATGCAGGACAGCTTTGATTTTAATTAATTATTATTTTTGAGTAATCACAGTAAAAAGTTAAATAAAATCCTACTAAATATATTTGAGATCTGAAAGGTTCCCCATGCATAAAGTGATGCATTTCTATTAGTTTTTCTTTTACTTTTAACACTTAAATTTCAAGATCAACTTCAGATATATCTGTCGATTTTAAGTTTGAACTATTATTTTGTTTGTTTTGTGCTCTTTTGTCCAAACTTTGATGTTTTTATATGGCAACCACACAACATATGCAATATTTTTCCCCAGATAAAACATTTTAAAGTGATAATTTTTAAGTCATAAGTCATTATAACATAAACATAGATTTTTTTGTATTTTTTTTTTTTTGGAGCAATGGAAAAAAAGAAAATAAAGACAAAAGGTAGCTGAAATAGGCACCAGCGTCCCCCGCGACCCCAAAGGGAGTAAGCGGTAGAAATGGATGGATGGATGGAACAAAAAAACTGCCTGCATGGCAGCTTTGTGTCAACATTGCCGTTTTTTCTCATGAGATTTCACCTCATTCCACTTTTTTAAAATATGTTTTATTTTTGCAATTTTTGCAGAATGTGTGGCGGGCCGGTAAACGATTAGCTGGACACTTTGGACGACCCTGGTTTAAATCGTTTGAAGATGAGTTTCCAAAGAGTAGCAAGACTTGAAATAGACTACTTTTTTAAAATTGACCAGACCAGACAACTTACGGTATATTGCACAACGTGGACATATCGGTATCGGATCGACATTTGAATCGGGATCGAAAACCAGCGGTGAATCGACAGTACATCAAAGCAAACAAGGCATCGTCAATTAGCTACAGGCAAACATGTCATTATTACTCAAATCATCAAACAAGTCTGATATATATTATCACATGTAGGAAATAATATGAATGTGTCCGTTTATTAGGCGCAATTCCCTCCGTAACTCAGATAAACAACAATCCTAACCTTCCCTGTGGTCCACAGTCGCCATTTTGGAGGGGGAGGGGTTATGCTAACAGGATGTTGACAATGCGAAGCCGCGCCCACATGATGACGCTGTGCCACGTCAGTAAAAAAACAAAAACGCATCAGTATGGCTGAACGAGACAAGACATGGACGGATTGATGTGTTTATCTCCCATGTTATCTTAGAGGACGTGGCACAAAGTCCTAATATAAGGAGAATATTTAGGGGTATTTTTATCTGGATAGTTGACATGATTGGTTTGCAAAGAAAAAAAAATTGTGTATATCAGGGGTCACCAACCTTTTTGAAACCAAGAGCTACTTCTTGGGTACTGATTAATGCAAAGGGCTACCAGTTTGATACACACTTAAATAAATGGCCAGAAATAGCCAATTTGCTCAATTTACCTTTAATAAATAAATCTATATATATATATATATATATAAAACAATGGGTATTTCTGTCTGTCATTCCGTCGTACATTTTTTTTTCCTTTTACAGAAGCTTTTTTTTGTGGAGAATAAATTATGAAAAAAACACTTAATTGAACGGTTTAAAAGAGGAGAAAACACACAAAAAAATTTAAATTTAATTTTTAAAACTAATCTAATCTTCAATTTCGACTCTTTACAATTTAAAATTCAACCGACAAAAATTAAGAGAAAAACTAGCTAATTTGAATCTTTTTGAAAAAATAAAAAAATATATTTCTGGAACATCATTAGTAATTTTTCCTGATTAAGATTAATTTTAGAATTTTGATGACATGTTTTAAATAGGTTAAAATCCAATCTGCACTTTGTTAGAATATATAACAAATTGGACCAAGCTATATTTCTAACAAAGACAAATCATTATTTCTTCTAGATTTTCCAGAACAAATTTTTTTAAAGACATTCAAAAGACTTTGAAATAATTGTTAAATTTCATTCTACAGATTTTCTAGATTTGCCAGAATAATTTTTTGGAATTTTAATCATAATAAGTTTGAAGAAATATTTCACAAATATTCATTGTTCGAAAAACAGAAGCTAAAATGAATAATTAAATTAAAATGTATTTAGTATTCTTTAAAATAAAAACAAATAATTACCTGAACATTGATTTAAATTGTCAGGAAAGAAGAGGAAGGAATTTAACAGGTAAAAAGGTATATGTGTTTAAAAATCCTAAAATCATTTTTAAGGTTGTATTTTTTCTCTACAATTGTCTTTCATGAATTACCATGTCTTACCATGAATTGATTAACGTGGACCCCGACTTAAACAAGTTGAAAAACTTATTGGGGTGTTACCATTTAGTGGTCAATTGTACGGAATATGTACTGAACTGTGCAATCTACTAATAAAAGTATCAATCAATCAATCAATTTCTGAAAGTTATAAGAAGCAAAGTAAAAAAAATAATGAATTTATTTAAACAAGTAAAGACCTAGTCTTTAAAATATTTTCTTGGATATTCAATTCTATTTGAGTTTTGTCTCTCTTAGAATTAAAAATGTTGAGCAAAGCGAGACCAGCTTGCAAGTAAATAAATACACCCATCCATCCATTTTCTACCGCTTATTCCCTTTTGGGGTCGCGGGGGGTGCTGGCGCCTATCGGGCGGAAGGCGGTGTACACCCTGGACAAGTCACCACCTCATTGCAGGGCCAACACAGATAGACAGACAACATTCACACTCACATCACACACTAGGGACCATTTAGTGTTGCCAATCAACCTATCCCCAGGTGCATGTCTTTGGAGGTGGGAGGGGCCTATCCCCAGGTGCATGTCTTTGGAGGTGGGAGGCAGCCGGAGTACCCGGAGGGAACCCACGCATTCACGGGGAGGACATGCAAACTCCACACTGTAAGATCCAGAGCTTGGGATTGAACGCCAGACTGCAGGACCTCTGTATTGTGAGGCGGACGCACTAACCCCTCTGCCACCGTGAAGCCCTAAAACAGGGGTAGGGAACCTATGGCTCTAGAGCCAGATGTGGCTCTTTTGATGACTGCATCTGGCTCTCTGATAAATCTGACCTGACGTTGCTTAACACGATAAGTAATGAATAATTCCACTTGTAATCACAGTGTTAAAAATAATGTTAAAATTATAAAACATTCTCATGCATTTTTAACCCATCCATCCGTTTCCTACCGCACCTGTTCAAGAAGTTGCGTTAATGGTAAGAAGTTATTTATTTATTATTGATTAGTGTGGGGCTTGCCCTCCTGGGGGTTCTTCAGACCCCCAAGCACCGACATGAGAGCCTTTTTCAGGGTTACAATATTGTTTTATTTTTCAATAAGTCTCTCCGTTGCTATCCAGCGATAGTATTTCCAGCCCCAACCCAGTCTCTCCTCCTGGCTGCTGCTTATAACAGAGCGTCAGGTGATTAGATAACGCACCTGTCGCTGCAGGCCCGCAGGCCACGCCCCTCCACAGTTAGCTTCAGAATAACAATGTTATTACAAAGAAAAAGAGACCTGTTATACTCTAGAAATGTTGGTCTTACTTAAAAATGCACCTGTTTAGTTGTGTTCAGTGTTAAAAAATATAATTATATGGCTCTTACGAAAATATATTTTAAAATATTTGGCTTTTTGGCTCTCTCAGCCCAAAAAGTTCCCGACCCCTGCCCTAAAATAAATACAATTTTACAAATAAAGGCAGCTCACTGGTAAGTGCTGCTAATTGAGCTAATATTAGAACAGGCCAGCGGGCAACTCATCTGGTCCTTACGGGCGACCTGGTGCCCGCGGGCCCCGCGTTGGTGACCCCTGCTGTATATTGTTGAAGCTAAGGGGCGCTATGGCACTGGGAGTCATATGGTGGGATGCGCGCCATTTGATTGGATGAACGCGAGGTGAGGGCGTGGCTAGAGCGGCGCGTGGGTTCGCGTCGGTGACACAATTAAAACAACTTTATATCTTCTCGGACAAAAAAAAAAAAAAAAGCGTTTCTTGTGGAATACTCACTTATCCGATGGTGTGTTTGGAGCTGCGGCATAATCTCACTTCAGGGAGGAAAATGTGACGCTTGAGGATCAGCCCGTGGAGCCCCCCCCACCCCCCAGAAAAGGATTTACTACGTCGAATCGCATCTTTTCAGGCTGGGGAAAAAAAAAAAAAAAAGTTTTTTGACCTTTTGCTTCGCTCGGGTTCGATTCGGTGGAGCGAAGCGGTCGTCTCTGCGTCGTGGTTGCGTTTCCCTTCCATGCAATCGTGCAGCGTGTCTGTCGCCGTCGCTGCCTGCGCTGCTGCTGCTCGGAGTCTCGGCTCGGCTTCTGCTGGCGGTGATGAGGACAAGAAAATGGCGGCGGGAAAAGCGAGTGAAACAGAGGAGGACTTTCCGACACTGACAGCCCGGGAGAGGGAGAGCCTGGCCGGGGTTGACAGGTGGGGGGCTTTGTCCTCAAATCACACCTTATTAAATCCTTATAAAGTGTTTTTTTGTTTGTTTCTAAACCAGGCAACTAACAGCGAGCCTCCTATGTTGTCTTTTTTCCCCCCTTGTAGCTCAATGTTTGGATTTCAGAAGCTCCATGAAGATGGCGCCAGAACGAAGGCCTTGTTGATGAAGGTATAGTCGACTTAGTGGCGATTGGCGACTCCACGCTCGGTATCAAGCATATCGCACGGCGGGGAATCGTCTCCCAAAAGCGGCTCGCCAGCTCGCTTTGGAGCGGCCCTTTCTCGAAGGAGGCCAGCTAGCTTCAATGCTAGCATGCTAACGAGCTCCCTTCATCCGGTGCTCAGCGCCCTTGCACCTGCACCCTCGTCCCGCTTACTAGTGTCCTGGAGGCGGTCTACTTCGCCTTTTCTTTTCTATCTTTTCAACCACAAGGAAACATACGTCCATACGGACCTCCACAACACAGCGTCGTCACGGTTTTTGTGCAGTAACATTCGCCCCTTTCTACCAGGAAAGTTGCACGTCTCTCTTATGGAGGTTTGTCCGGTGAATTATAAACACAAACACCGCAGCGTTGTGCTATTCGTCTGATAATGAGTGCGAAAAAACCCCACATCGGCTGCCTGCGTTGAAAGGCACGTTACTTTTGCCGTGTTTGCTGCCAAAACAACACATTGCAGCGACGACGTGTTCGACGTTGACAAACGCTACAAATAACGTCCAAGATGGCGGACTAACATCCGTTTGATGTGTTGTATCGCATCATTTTTGCTGTGTATTTGTTGGCTGCACGGTGGGTGAGGGGTTAGTGCGTCTGCCTCACAATACAAAGGTCCTGAGTAGTCAGGGTTCAATCCCGGGCTCTGTGTGGATTTTGCATGTACACCTGGGAAAAGGTTTATTGGCAAGACTAAATTGGTCCTAGTGTGTGAATGTGAGTGTGAATGTTGTCTGTCTATCGGTGTTGGCCCTGTGATAAGGTCGCGACTTGTCCAGGGTGTACGCCACCTTCCGCCCGATTGTAGCTGAGATAGGCACCAGCACCCCCCGCGACCCCTAAGGGAAATAAGCGGTAGAAAATGGAAATGGATGCAATCAGTTGATAAAACATTGTCCTTTACAATTATAAAAGCTTTTTTTTTAAAAAAATCTACTACTCTGCTAGCATGTCAGCAGAGTGGGGTAGATCCTGCTGAAATCTTATGTAATGAATGAATACAGAATCGTTTTGAATCGGAAAAATATCGTTTTTGAATCGAGAATCGCGTTGAATCGGAAAAAATTGACATCAAATCGCGACCCCAAGAATCGATATTGAATCGAATCGTGGGACACCCCAAAGATTCGCAGCCCTAGAAGTGTCCTAAAGGTGGTCTACCTTGCCACTTCTGTTCTATCTTTTCCACCACAAGGAAACATACGTCCATACGGACCTCCACAACACAACGTCGTCACGGTTTTTGTGCAGTAACATTCGCCCCTTTCTACCAGGAAAGTTGCACGTCTCTCCTATGGAGGTTTCTCCGCTGAATTATAAACACAAACACCGCAGCGTTGTTTGATAATGAGTGCGAAAAACCCCCCACATCTGCTGCCTGCGTAGAAAGGCGCGTTACTTTTGCCGTGTTTGCTGCCAAAACAACACATTGCAGCGACGACGTGTTCGACGTTGACAAACGCTGCAAATAACGTCCAAGATGGCGGACTAACATCCGTTTGATGTGTTGTATCGCATCATTTTTGCTGTGTATTTGTTGGCTGCACGGTGGCGGAGGGGTTAGTGCGTCTGCCTCACAATACAAAGGTCCTGAGTAGTCAGGGTTCGGGCTCGGGATCTTTCTGTGTGGATTTTGCATGTACACCTGGGGATAGGTTGATTGGCAAGACTAAATTGGTCCTAGTGTGTGAATGTGAGTGTGAATGTTGTCTGTTTATCCTGTGTTGGCCCTGTGATAAGGTGGCGATTTGTCCAGGATGTACGCCACCTTCCGCCCGATTGTAGCTGAGATAGGCACCAGCACCCCCTGCGACCCCTAAGGGAAATAAGCGGTAGAAAATTGAAATGGATGCAATCAGTTGATAAAACATTGTCCTTTACAATTATAAAAGCTTGTTTTAAAAAATCTATTATTCTGCTAGCATGTCAGCAGACTGGGGTAGATCCTGCTGAAATCCTATGTATTGAATGAATACAGAATCGATTTGAATCGGAAAAATATCGTTTTTGAATCGAGAATTGTGTTGAATCGTAAAAAATCGATATATAATCGAATCGCGACCCCAATAATTGATATTGAATTGAATCGTGGGACACCCAACGATTCGCAGCCCTAGAAGTGTCCTAAAGTTGGCCTACCTCGCCACTTCTTTTCTATCTTTTCAACCACAAGGAAAAATACGTCCATACGAACCTCCACAACACAACGTCGTCACGGTTTTTGTGCAGTAACATTCGCCCCTTTCTACCAGGAAAGTTGCACGTCTCTTCTATGGAGGTTTGTCCGGTGAATTATAAACACAAACACCGCAACGTTGTCTGATAATGAGTGCGAAAAAAAAACATCAGCTGCCTGCGTTGAAAGGCACGTTACTTTTGCCGTGTTTGCTGCCAAAACAACACATTGCAGCGACGACGTGTTCGACGTTGACAAACGCTGCAAATAACGTCCAAGATGGCGGACTAACATCCGTTTGATGTGTTGTATCGCATCATTTTTGCTGTGTATTTGTTGGCTTCACGGTGGCAGAGGGGTTAGTGCGTCTGCCTCACAATACAAAGGTCCTGAGTAGTCAGGGTTCAATCCCGGACTCTGTGTGGATTTTGCATGTACACCTGGGAAAAGGTTGATTGGCAAGACTAAATTGGTCCTAGTGTGTGAATGTTGTCTGTCTATCGGTGTTGGCCCTGTGATAAGGTGGCGACTTGTCCAGGGTGTACGCCACTTTCCGCCCGATTGTAGCTGAGATAGGCACCAGCACCCCCTGCGACCCCTAAGGGAAATAAGCGGTAGAAAATGGAAATGGATGCAATCAGTTGATAAAACATTGTCCTTTACAATTATAAAAGCTTGTTTTAAAAAATCTATTATTCTGGTAGCATATCAGCAGACTGGGGTAGATCCTGCTGAAATCCTATGTATTTAATGAATACAAAATAGTTTTGAATCGGAAAATGATCGTTTTTTAATCAAGAATCGCATTGAATCGAAAAAAATCTAATCGCGACCCGAAGAATCGCAACCCTAGAAGTGTCCTAAAGGTGGTCTACCTTGCCACTTCATTTCTATCTTTTCCACCACAAGGAAACATACGTCCATACGGACCTCCACAACACAACGTCGTCACGGTTTTTGTGCAGTAACATTCGCCCTTTCTACCAGGAAAGTTGCACGTCTCTCCTATGGAGGTTTCTCCGCTGAATTATAAACACAAACACCCGCAACGTTGTCTGATAATGAGTGCGAAAAACCCCCCACATCGGCTGCCTGCATAGAAAGGCACGTTACTTTTGCCGTGTTTGCTGCCAAAACAACACATTGCAGCGACGACGTGTTCGACGTTGACAAACGCTGCAAATAACGTCCAAGATGGCGGACTAACATCCGTTTGATGTGTTGTATCGCATCATTTTTGCTGTGTATTTGTTGGCTGCACGGTGGGTGAGGGGTTAGTGCGTCTGCCTCACAATACAAAGGTCCTGAGTAGTCAGGGTTCGGGCTCGGGATCTTTCTGTGTGGATTTTGCATGTACACCTGGGGATAGGTTGATTGGCAAGACTAAATTGGTCCTAGTGTGTGAATGTTGTCTGTTTATCCTGTGTTGGCCCTGTGATAAGGTGGCGATTTGTCCAGGATGTACGCCACCTTCCGCCCGATTTTAGCTGAGATAGGCGCCAGCACCCCCTGCGACCCCTAAGGGAAATAAGCGGTAGAAAATTGAAATGGATGCCATCAGTTGATAAAACATTGTCCTTTACAATTATAAAAGCTTGTTTTAAAAGATCTATTATTCTGCTAGCATGTCAGCAGACTGGGGTAGATCCTGCTGAAATCCTATGTATTGAATGAATACAGAATCGATTTGAATCGGAAAAATATCGTTTTTGAATCGAGAATTGTGTTGAATCGTAAAAAATCGATATATAATTGAATCGCGACCCCAATAATTGATATTGAATCGAATCGTGGGACACCCAACGATTCGCAGCCCTAGAAGTGTCCTAAAGGTGGTCTACCTTGCCACTTCTTTTCTATCTTTTCAACCACAAGGAAACATACGTCCATACGAACCTCCACAACACAACGTCGTCACGGTTTTTGTGCAGTAACATTCGCCCCTTTCTACCAGGAAAGTTGCACGTCTCTTCTATGGAGGTTTGTCCGGTGAATTATAAACACAAACACCGCAACGTTGTCTGATAATGAGTGCGAAAAAAAAACATCGGCTGCCTGCGTTGAAAGGCACGTTACTTTTGCCGTGTTTGCTGCCAAAACAACACATTGCAGCGACGACGTGTTCGACGTTGACAAACGCTGCAAATAACGTCCAAGATGGCGGACTAACATCCGTTTGATGTGTTGTATCGCATCATTTTTGCTGTGTATTTGTTGGCTGCACGGTGGCAGAGGGGTCAGTGCGTCTGCCTCACAATACAAAGGTCCTGAGTAGTCAGGGTTCAATCCCGGACTCTGTGTGGATTTTGCATGTACACCTGGGAAAAGGTTGATTGGCAAGACTAAATTGGTCCTAGTGTGTGAATGTTGTCTGTCTATCGGTGTTGGCCCTGTGATAAGGTGGCGACTTGTCCAGGGTGTACGCCACTTTCCGCCCGATTGTAGCTGAGATAGGCACCAGCACCCCCTGTGACCCCTAAGGGAAATAAGCGGTAGAAAATTTAAATGGATGCCATCAGTTGATAAAACATTGTCCTTTACAATTACAAAAGCTTGTTTAAAAAAATCTATTATTCTGCTAGCATGTCAGCAGACTGGGGTAGATCCTGCTGAAATCCTATGTATTGAATGAATACAGAATCGTTTTGAATCGGAAAAATATCGTTTTTGAATCGAGAATTGTGTTGAATCGTAAAAAATCGATATATAATCGAATCGCGACCCCAATAATTGATATTGAATCGAATCGTGGGACACCCAACGATTCGCAGCCCTAGAAGTGTCCTAAAGTTGGTCTACCTCGCCACTTCTTTTCTATCTTTTCAACCACAAGGAAAAATACGTCCATACGAACCTCCACAACACAACGTCGTCACGGTTTTTGTGCAGTAACATTCGCCCCTTTCTACCAGGAAAGTTGCACGTCTCTTCTATGGAGGTTTGTTCGGTGAATTATAAACACAAACACCGCAACGTTGTCTGATAATGAGTGCGAAAAAACCCCCACATCGGCTGCCTGCATAGAAAGGCGCGTTACTTTTGTCGTGTTTGCTGCCAAAACAACACATTGCAGCGACGACGTGTTCGACGTTGACAAACGCTGCAAATAAAGTCCAAGATGGCGGACTAACATCCGTTTGATGTGTTGTATCGCATCATTTTTGCTGTGTATTTGTTGGCTGCACGGTGGAAGAGGGGTTAGTGCGTCTGCCTCACAATACAAAGGTCCTGAGTAGTCAGGGTTCGGGCTCAGGATCTTTCTGTGTGGATTTTGCATGTACACCTGGGAATAGGTTGATTGGCAAGACTAAATTGGTCCTAGTGTGTGAATGTGAGTGTGAATGTTGTCTGTTTATCCTGTGTTGGCCCTGTGATAAGGTGGCGATTTGTCCAGGATGTACGCCACCTTCCGCCCGATTGTAGCTGAGATAGGCACCAGCACCCCCTGCGACCCCTAAGGGAAATAAGCGGTAGAAAATTGAAATGGATGCCATCAGTTGATAAAACATTGTCCTTTACAATTACAAAAGCTTGTTTTAAAAAATCTATTATTCTGCTAGCATGTCAGCAGACTGGGGTAGATCCTGCTGAAATCCTATGTATTGAATGAATACAGAATCGATTTGAATCGGAAAAATATAGTTTTTGAATCGAGAATCGTGTTGAATCGTAAAAAATCGATATATAATCGAATCGCGACCCCAAGAATTGATATTGAATCGAATCGTGGGACACCCCAAAGATTCGCAGCCCTAGAAGTGTCCTAAAGGTGGTCTACCTTGCCACTTCTTTTCTATCTTTTCAACCACAAGGAAACATACGTCCATACGGACTACACAACACAACGTCGTCACGGTTTTTGTGCAGTAAAATTCGCCCCTTTCTACCAGGAAAGTTGCACGTCTCTTCTATGGAGGTTTGTCCGGTGAATTATAAACACAAACACCGCAACGTTGTCTGATAATGATTGCGAAAAAACCCCCACATCGGCTGCCTGCGTTGAAAGGCACGTTACTTTTGCCGTGTTTGCTGCCAAAACAACACATTGCAGCGACGACGTGTTCGACGTTGACAAACGCTGCAAATAACGTCCAAGATGGCGGACTAACATCCGTTTGATGTGTTGTATCGCATCATTTTTGCTGTGTATTTGTTGGCTGCACGGTGGTAGAGCGGTTAGTGCGTCTGCCTCACAATACAAAGGTCCTGAGTAGTCAGGGTTCAATCCCGGGCTCTGTGTGGATTTTGCATGTACACCTGGGAAAAGGTTTATTGGCAAGACTAAATTGGTCCTAGTGTGTGAATGTGAGTGTGGATGTTGTCTGTTTATCCTGTGTTGGCCCTGTGATAAGGTCGCGACTTGTCCAGGGTGTACGCCACCTTCCGCCTGATTGTACCTGAGATAGGCACCAGCACCCCCTGCGACCCCTAAGGGAAATAAGCGGTAGAAAATGGAAATGGATGCAATAAGTTGATAAAACATTGTCCTTTACAATTATAAAAGCTTGTTTTAAAAGATCTATTATTCTGCTAGCATGTCAGCAGACTGGGGTAGATCCTGCTGAAATCCTATGTATTGAATGAATACAGAATCGATTTGAATCGGAAAAATATCGTTGTTGAATCGTAAAAAATCGATATATAATCGAATCGCGACCCCAAGAATTGATATTGAATCGAATCGTGGGACACCCCAAAGATTCACAGCCCTAGAAGTGTCCTAAAGGTGGTCTACCTTGCCACTTCTTTTCTATCTTTTCAGCCACAAGGAAACATACGTCCATACGGACTCCACAACACAACGTCGTCACGGTTTTTGTGCAGTAACATTCGCCCCTTTCTACCAGGAAAGTTGCACGTCTCTCCTATGGAGGTTTCTCCGCTGAATTATAAACACAAACACCGCAACGTTGTCTGATAATGAGTGCGAAAAAACCCCCACATCGGCTGCCTGCGTTGAAAGGCACGTTACTTTTGCCGTGTTTGCTGCCAAAACAACACATTGCAGCGACGACGTGTTCGACGTTGACAAACGCTGCAAATAACGTCCAAGATGGCGGACTAACATCCGTTTGATGTGTTGTATCGCATCATTTTTGCTGTGTATTTGTTGGCTGCACGGTGGAAGAGGGGTTAGTGCGTCTGCCTCACAATACAAAGGTCCTGAGTAGTCAGGGTTCGGGCTCGGGATCTTTCTGTGTGGATTTTGCATGTACACCTGGGGATAGGTTGATTGGCAAGACTAAATTGGTCCTAGTGTGTGAATGTTGTCTGTTTATCCTGTGTTGGCCCTGTGATAAGGTGGCGATTTCTCCAGGGTGTACGCCACCTTCCGCCCGATTGTAGCTGAGATAGGCACCAGCACCCCCTGCGACCCCTAAGGGAAATAAGCGGTAGAAAATGGAAATGGATGCAATAAGTTGATAAAACATTGTCCTTTACAATTATAAAAGCTTGTTTTAAAAGATCTATTATTCTGCTAGCATGTCAGCAGACTGGGGTAGATCCTGCTGAAATCCTATGTATTGAATGAATACAGAATCGATTTGAATCGGAAAAATATCGTTGTTGAATCGTAAAAAATCGATATATAATCGAATCGCGACCCCAAGAATTGATATTGAATCGAATCGTGGGACACCCCAAAGATTCACAGCCCTAGAAGTGTCCTAAAGGTGGTCTACCTTGCCACTTCTTTTCTATCTTTTCAGCCACAAGGAAACATACGTCCATACGGACTCCACAACACAACGTCGTCACGGTTTTTGTGCAGTAACATTCGCCCCTTTCTACCAGGAAAGTTGCACGTCTCTCCTATGGAGGTTTCTCCGCTGAATTATAAACACAAACACCGCAACGTTGTCTGATAATGAGTGCGAAAAAACCCCCACATCGGCTGCCTGCGTTGAAAGGCACGTTACTTTTGCCGTGTTTGCTGCCAAAACAACACATTGCAGCGACGACGTGTTCGACGTTGACAAACGCTGCAAATAACGTCCAAGATGGCGGACTAACATCCGTTTGATGTGTTGTATCGCATCATTTTTGCTGTGTATTTGTTGGCTGCACGGTGGAAGAGGGGTTAGTGCGTCTGCCTCACAATACAAAGGTCCTGAGTAGTCAGGGTTCGGGCTCGGGATCTTTCTGTGTGGATTTTGCATGTACACCTGGGGATAGGTTGATTGGCAAGACTAAATTGGTCCTAGTGTGTGAATGTTGTCTGTTTATCCTGTGTTGGCCCTGTGATAAGGTGGCGATTTCTCCAGGGTGTACGCCACCTTCCGCCCGATTGTAGCTGAGATAGGCACCAGCACCCCCTGCGACCCCTAAGGGAAATAAGCGGTAGAAAATTGAAATGGATGCCATCAGTTGATAAAACATTGTCCTTTACAATTACAAAAGCTTGTTTTAAAAAATCTATTATTCTGGTAGCATGTCAGCAGACTGGGGTAGATCCTGCTGAAATCCTATGTATTGAATGAATACAGAATCGATTTGAATCGGAAAAATATCGTTTTTGAATCGAGAATCGTGTTGAATCGTAAAAAATCGATATATAATCGAATCGCGACCCCAAGAATTGATATTGAATCGAATCGTGGGACACCCCAAAGATTCGCAGCCCTAGAAGTGTCCTAAAGGTGGTCTACCTTGCCACTTCTTTTCTATCTTTTCCACCACAAGGAAACATACGTCCATACGAACCTCCACAACACAACGTCGTCACGGTTTTTGTGCAGTAACATTCGCCCCTTTCTACCAGGAAAGTTGCACGTCTCTCCTATGGAGGTTTGTCCGGTGAATTATAAACACAAACACCGCAACGTTGTCTGATAATTAGTGCGAAAAAACCCCCACATCTGCTGCCTGCATAGAAAGGCGCGTTACTTTTGCCGTGTTTGCTGCCAAAACAACACATTGCAGCGACGACGTGTTCGACGTTGACAAACGCTACAAATAACGTCCAAGATGGCGGACTAACATCCGTTTGATGTGTTGTATCGCATCATTTTTGCTGTGTTTTTGTTGGCTTCACGGTGGCAGAGGGGTTAGTGCGTCTGCCTCACAATACAAAGGTCCTGAGTAGTCAGGGTTCAATCCCGGGCTCTGTGTGGATTTTGCATGTACACCTGGGAAAAGGTTGATTGGCAAGACTAAATTGGTCCTAGTGTGTGAATGTTGTCTGTTTATCCTGTGTTGACCCTGTGATAAGGTCGTGACTTGTCCAGGGTGTACGCCACCTTCCGCCTGATTGTACCTGAGATAGGCACCAGCACCCCCTGCGACCCCAAAGGGAAATAAGCGGTAGAAAATGGAAATGGAAGCCATCAGTTGATAAAACACTGTCCTTCACAATTATAAAAGCTTGTTTTAAAAAATCTATTATTCTGCTAGCATGTCAGCAGACTGGGGTAGATCCTGCTGAAATCCTATGTATTGAATGAATACAGAATCGTTTTGAATCGGAAAAACAGCGTTTTTGAATCGAGAATCACGTTGAATCGTAAAAAATCGACATATAATCGAATCGCGACCCCAAGAATCGATGTTGAATCGAATCGTGGGACACTCAAAGATTCGCAGCCCTAGAAATGTCCTAAAGGTGGTCTACCTCGCCACTTCTTTTCTATCTTTTCAACCACAAGCGTCGTAATGGTTTATGTGCAGTAACATTCGAACCTTTCTATGGAGGTTTCTCCGGCTAATTATAAACACAAACACCGCAGCGTTGTGCTATTCGTCTGATAATGAGCGCCAAAAAAAACACATCGGCTGCCTGCATAGAAAGGCACGTTACTTTTGCCGTGTTTGCTGCCAAAACAACACATTGCAGCGACGACGTGTTCGACGTTGACAAACGCTGCAAATAATGTCCAAGATGGCGGACTAACATCCGTTTGATGTGTTGTATCGCATCATTTTTGCTGTGTATTTGTTGGCTTCACGGTGGAAGAGGGGTTAGTGCGTCTGCCTCACAATACAAAGGTCCTGAGTAGTCAGGGTTCAATCCCGGGCTCGGGATCTTTCTGTGTGGATTTTGCATGTACACCTGGGGATAGGTTGATTGGCAAGACTAAATTGGCCCTAGTGTGTGAATGTGAGTGTGAATGTTGTCTGTTTATCCTGTGTTGGCCCTGTGATAAGGTGGCGACTTGTCCAGGGTGTACTCCACCTTCCGCCCGATTGTAGCTGAGATAGGCACCAGCGACCCGAAAGGGAAATAAGCGGTAGAAAATGGAAATGGATGCAATCAGTTGATAAAACATTGTCCTTTACAATTATAAAAGCTTTTTTTAAAAAAAATCGACTACTCTGCTAGCATGTCAGCAGACTGGGCTAGATCCTGCTGAAATCTTATGTATTGAGACCCCATGTTCGCTTGACCGTTCTGTTCCATAGTAAAGCTTCACCTTCGGGAATGTAAACAAGGAAACACCGGCTGTTTTTGTGTTGCTAAAGGCAGCCGAAATACACCGCTTCCCACCTACATCTTTCTTCTTTGACGTCTCCATTATTAATTGAACAAATTGCAAAAGATTCAGCAACACAGATGTCCAGAATACTGTGTAATTATGCGATTAATATAGCTGGGATTGGGCTGGAACAAAATGTCCGCTACAATCCGTGACGTCACGCACACGCGTCATCATACCGCAACGTTTTCAACAGGATACTTTGCGCAAAATTTAAAATTACAATTTTGTAAACTAAAAGGGCATGTGTTGCAATGTTAAGATTTCATCATTGATATTAAAACTATCAGACTGCGTGGTCGGTAGTAGTGGCTTTCAGTAGGCCTTTAAGTTATGCTATTCATCTGATAATGGCCGCGAAAAAAAAAGACATCGGCTGCCTGCATAGAAAGGCGCGTTACTTTTACCGTGTTTGCTGCCAAAAAAACACATTGTAGCGACGACGTGTTCGATGTTTGACAAACACTGCGTGGTGTAGTGGAAGAGTGGCCGTGCGCAACCCGAGGGTCCCTGGTTCAATCCCCACCTACTACCAACCTCGTCACGTCCGTTGTGTCTTTGAGCAAGACACTTCACCCTTGCTCCTGATGGGTGCTGGTTTGCGCCTAGCCTGGCAGCTCCCTCCATCAGTGTGTGAATGTGTGTGTGAATGGGTGAATGTGGAAGCGCTTTGAGTACATTGAAGGTAAAAAAGCGCTATGCAAGTACAACCCATTTAATAATGGCTGTCCAAGATGGCGGACTAACATCCATTTGATGTGTTGTATTGCATCATTTTTGCTGTGTATTTGTTGTGCTTTGCTGCTGTGTTTTACTTTGTTTTTGGGGCCCTATTGTCTGCGTATTTCCCTGTCTGCATTCACTGTAGTTAAGACATTTACACCCAGCAATGTGTTGCTCTAACAAAGCGCGAACGCTATTTTTTTGATGTAGTTTTTGAGTGCAAAGGTGATGCTCCCTTTTTTAAAGGAGCTATCATCGAATGTGCTCGCTAGGTGGTGTATGATACCAAGGATGTGCTGTGGCTAATGTCGCTGCTCATGGGCCTCCAGAGATGCTTGTCAAATTAACTATCAACAGAACAGGGTGATCAGTGCAGGATCTGGTGCAAAAGTTACCTTATTTACATTAAACAACTTGATTTTTCAGCTCGGGCTGGGCGATGTGGTCTTTTATTAATCTTGATATTTTTAGGCCATGTCACGATGCACGATATATATCTCAATATTTCGCCTGAACACTTGATGTATATAGTCACACTAAGGCTGGGCAATATATCGATATATGCAATATATCGCGGGTTTGTCTCTGTGCGATATAGAAAATGACTACATCATGATATTGGAGTATACGTTCTCACGCAGTTGTTTTTAGCTGCGGCCATTAAACTGCATGCGTCTTTCTCTCTTTCTTGTCATTCCTTCTCACAGTGACTTTAAACAAGCGCACCTTGTTAAAAACCTCATGCGTGCAACGTCACACGCCCTCCCGAGCAGAGAGGTAGCGGCATGGGTGACGTTAGCTGTGATGCTAGCTGAGCCGTGCGAGTGGTAATACGAGAGAAAGAAGGTGCCAATCTGGTAACAAATGAAGGAAAAATTAATTCCCACGGAAAACAGCAGGGGATCCATCGTCTGGCGGTGGTTCGGCTTCAAGCGGGAAGATGTCCAATAGACAACATTAATCTGTCAAGTGTGGGGCGCAAGCGTTGCTACCAGAAGTAGCATTACTGCTAATATGTAGCATCATTTGAAAAGTCACCCGCTAATAACTGTTTAATAAGTACAGTTTTGGTCAATTGACTTAGTTGTGATTTCCCTCTCTGCATGAAAGTTTAAAAGTAGTATATATTAATGCAGTATGAAGAAGAATGTTTTAATGTAGACCAGGGGTCGGGAACCTTTTTGTCTGAGAGAGCCATGAAAGCCAAATATTTAAAATGTATTTCCGTGAGAGCCGTATAATAGTTTTAACACTGAATACAACTGTCAGGTTCAAACTCTGATGACATCTATTAAACAGACAAGAAGCAAGGAATTAAACAGGATTCAATTTAGCTCAATGAGGAGAAACGCGTAGACCAGTACTCTTGTACAATGTTGTCCCACGCTCTGACAAGAGAATTCTATGCCTGTTCTTTTATTTGGACTTTCCCTGACTACAACAACTAAATGTGTGCATATTTTATTCTCTTTAATAACATTGTTATTCTGAAGGCAACCAACAATAAATTAAATACTTTTGACCATTAATGCGACATTTTGAACAGGTGCGATAGAAACGGAGGGATGGATTAAAATACATGAGAATGTTTTATATTTTGATCGTTATTTTTAACACTGTGATTACCAGCGGAATTATTAATTACTTATTGTGTTAAGCAACATCAGCTAAGATTTATCTGAGAGCCAGATTTGGTCATCAAAAGAGCCGCATCTGGTTCGAGAGCCATAGGTTCCCTACCCCTGATGTAGACACATAGAATCATCATACTGCTGTGATTATATGCATCAAGTGTTCATTCTAGGCTAAGGCAAAATATGGAGATATATATGGTGTATCGCGATATGGCCTAAAAATATTGAGATATTAAAAGGCAATATCGCCCAGCCCTAAATCACAGCAGTATGATGATTCTGTGTGTCTACATTCAAACATTCTTCTTCATACTGCATTAATATATGCTCATTTTAAACTTTCATACAGAGAGAGAAATCACAACTAAGTCAATTGAACAAAAGTGTATTTATTAAGCAGTGGCACAAACATTCATGTCATTTCCAAAACAGTGCAAGATTGTCAGAGACATTTTAAAACAAGATATGAGTGTACTTTTGTGCATGATGTCACTAAGATGACATCAAAACAACGCTAAATTTAAAATGCGCTTTTTGTACAGAACACCACTACAATAGTTTAAAACAAATACAGTGCACTTTTGTGCATGATGTCACACAAGATATTTCAATAAGTATCAAATAAAAAAAATCATCATCATCATCATCATCAGGCGTTGTCAGTCCACTGCTGGACGAAAGCCTCAGCATGTTTCTGCCATTTGGCGTATTTTTCATGCTGGTTATTAGCCTACACCTTCCACGCTGGTTTGGTGCGGGTAGGAAGGGGTATTTTATATCAGAGATCCTTCTCCTAGACTAATTGCCTTACTGGGCTATTGAACTTAGTCCGTCTGTAAAAAAAAAATGCTGCATAAATAAGAAATCAAATAGTGTACATCCTTCGCTATGTGGTAGGTTACTGCGGAGGTTATTTTCTTCCGTTGTTGACTGTTTTTCATATGGTGTTGATGTGGAAATGGAAGACGGCAGTCTCAATTGGGTCAGTGCTGGTTGCTTCGGCATTTTGTTTGGTGTGGCACCGGCCGGAGATGTCTACATGCAGAATTTCAAGCACTCATTATTCTCTAGTGGGTGTCTTTTCAAATGATGCTACAAATTAGTAATGCTGCTACTTTTTGTAGCAACGTTTTTGCCGCATACTTGAAGCCAAACCACCGCCAGACGATGGACCCCCTGCTGTTTTTCTTGGGAATTAATTCTTCCTCCTCCATTTGTTACCAGATTCGCTCGGCGACGTTGCATGCGCGACAGTATGTGACGTATGTTGACACTTGTTTTATGTCTCTGTGAGGAGAGACAAGAAAGAGTGAGAAAAGCCTGTAGTGTAATTCTCGCAGCTACAAGCAAATGCGTGAGAATGTATACTCAAATACTCACAAAATAGTTATTTTCTACATCGCACGGAGACAAACGCGCGATATATCGAGTATATTCGATATATAGCCCAGCCCTAGCTGTGTGCCGCAGCTTGAAATTGTGGAATTGTGGCATACGATGGTGCAATGCTCAGCTTGTGTTGTCAGGCTTTCTAACAAGAATGACAAGACACGTGTCAGACTAGTGTAAATGTATGTGGACTGTGTGGTCTACACACAGCGCATCTGCAGAAAGGTTAAAACTGGAACAAGTAACCTTCTGGTCCATCGGCATTCTTTGTGTCGCCACTGATCCACAATGCTTGATAACTGTCAACTGGACAGGGTGATCAGCGCAAAAGTCCCCTTATTTACATTAAACTATGATTTATCAGCTGTAGTGCTTGTTGTTGTTTTTGGTAACCGTTTTGAAAACAAATTATAAATGGATGCATTATTCTGCTATATCTCACATTCTATATTGTTTTGTAAAAAGGTTGTCATAAACATTACTTAATTCATTAAAAATACAAAAGTGTGGTCAACGCAGTGCATCAGCAGAAAGGTTCTATTTATAAAAAAAGTTGATTTGATTTGAACTGTAACCTTACTGGTCCATCGGCGTCCTTCATGTCGCCACTGATCTACAATGCTTGATGACTGTCAATGGGACAGGGTGGTCAGTGCACAAGCTGGTGCAAAAGTCCCCTTATTTACATTAAACTATGATTTATCAACTGTAGCGCATGTTGTTTACAGTGTTGGTGCTAGGAATTTTCAAAATTGGGTCCAGGACCCCATCGTCATAAAAATAGGGTCCAACAGTAAATGTTTGGGTTCCCACTTTTTTGTAAACGTTTTGAAAATAAATGATACATGTATGCATTATCCTGTCATATGTCACATTCTATATTGTTTTGGAAAAAGGTCATAAATGTTACTTAATTCATAAAAAAGTAAATAAAAAATGTTTTATGCATCTGTAAATTTATTCAGTTCTAAACATTCATTAACTTTCTTCTTTCCTTCATGTATCTAAACTTTACCGCTGCCGCCCCAAAATTAAAGTTCCCTGGCTGACGAGGACCGCTGACACATCTCATCTCTGCATTATTTACCATATTTTTCGGATTATGAGTCGCTCTGGAGTATAAGTCGCACCTGCCGAAAATGCACGATAAAGAAGGGAAAAAAACATATATAAGTCGCACTGGAGTATAAGTCGCATTTTTGGGGATAATTTATTTGATAAAATCCAACACCAAGAATAGACATTTGAAAGGCAATTTAAAATAAATAAAGAATAGTGAACAACAGGCTGAATAAGTGTAGGTTATATGAGGCATAAATAAGCAACTGCTATGTTAACCTAACATATTATGGTAAGAGTCATTCAAATAACTATAACATATAGAACATGCTATACCTTTACCAAACTATCTCTCACTCCTAATCAATAAATCCCATGAAATCTTCTTCCTCGATGTCGCTTCTAAACAACTCTGCCAACTCAAAAGGTATGCGCCACTTCCTCTTGTCGTTTTCTGCTGCATATTTTACTACGTCCAGCTTGTAATCTGCAGTACATTATTTCCTTTTCGGTGCCATTTTTGTTCAGCCCTTCTCACTTTTTATAAGTTACCGCCAACGATGAAATGAACCATTGTAACAGCTACGGCAGTAGCGTAAAGCAGTTAGCATTCCATGACCCACAGTGCACTTCTGCCATGACCCTCCCCCGCCAAATTTTTATTGGTTGATGCGTGTGTGACGATTGCTGGCGTGTGTGTGAGACGATTGCTGACATTTTCTTCGTCTCTTCCGCGAATGAGATAAATAATATTATTTGATATTTTACGGTAATGTGTTAATAATTTCACACATAAGTCACTCCGGAGTATATGTCGCACCCCCGGCCATACTATGAAAAAAACTGCGACTTATAGTCCGAAAGATACGGTACTAGAATACCCTTATGAGCATTACATATATCAAAATCAAGTACCTACTGTACTGTTCACTTGTTGAAATACCTTTTTTAGAGCAAATATCTACCCAAAGGACCACTTTGCTTCTGCCAAAAATTGATTTGAAGGGTATTTTCAACAAGTAAACTGCTTGTCCCGTTCCGGGTCGCGGGGGTGCTGGAACCCATCTCAGCTACTTGAAATCAATTTTTGGCAGCAGCAAAGTGGTCGTTTGGGTAGATTCTAGCTTTGTAAGAGGAATTTTCACAAGTAAACGGTACAGTAAGTATTTGATTTTGATATATGTAATGCACATTTGGGTATTTTAGTCAAATATGCAGAGTTAAGATGTGTCCGTATCAAAATATTACCTGAAGTACATTTTTGGCAGCAGAAAAGTGTTTTTTAGGGTGTATTTTAGCTTTGTAAAGTGTATTTCATAGGGGTGTAATGGTACGTGTATTTGTATTGAACTGTTTCGGTACGGGGGTTTCGGTTCGGTTCGAAGGTGTACCGAACGAGTTTCCACATTGACATATTAAGTAGCGTACCGCACGTTGTGTAAACAATGCACAGCGAGGCACAACACACGGCATGCTAGCAGCGACCGAGCTACGATAGACTGACCATACCTCCTCTTTTCACCGGAAATGTCCAGCATTTTAAGTTAGAGTTGCGTGTATTTTCAATGTACGTTCAGGGTTAAGAAGGGGTTAAAAACAAAACAAATTGTGCACGCAGCAGCATTCGTGAGGGAGGGGCAGAGACAGAGAGAGCGAGAGAGTTATGATAAACTCGCATGCGTCGCCAGGCTCTGCTTTTTACCCATAGATTTATCAGATTTTATTTTTTATTCTGCGATGAGGTGGCGACTTGTCCAGGGTGTACCCTGCCTTCCGCCCGATTGTAGCTGAGATAGGCGCCAGCGCCCCCCGCGACCCCGAAAGGGAATAAGCGGTAGAAAATGGATGGATGGATGGATTATCTATATCCGGGGTGTCAAAAGTGTGCCCCGGAAGCCATTTGCGGCCCACAGCTAATGTTTTAAAGGCCCACGGCACATTCTAAAAATACTATTATAATAAACATAAACAAAAGTGAAATAAAAAAGCTTAAAGGCTAAATGTAATTTAGAAAAAAGCTGCAACGTTGACTAATAAAACAAAGCTGTTTTTTTTTCTTTCAAACTGCCATTGCTCAAAACTAAATATTGAATCAAAATCAATGTTATTATGAATTATTGACCTATCCAAGGTTCTGATTACTTCACATCAAATATTCCATTAAGAAAAATATTTTTGGTTGAAGATTTTGCAAATTTGGTAAATAAATAACAAAAAATGTATATTTTGTTGTTTTCTTACTGTACCGAAAATGAACCGAACCGTGACCTCTGAACCGGGGTACGTACCAAACCGAGATTTTTGTGTACCGTTACAACCCCTAATATTTCAACAAGTAAACAGTACAGTAGGTACTTGATTTTGATATAAGGGCATTCTATTAAAATATGGGTGTGTAAATATACGATGTGTAAATATTAAAATGTTACGTTGTATCACTTTTTGTCAGGCAATAACATTTTACATACATCCAAACACTTATTTACTAGGTGCACAAAGAAATAAGAGTTACAATTGTACGTGTCTTCCAAAATAAGAAAGCGCTTTTATCTCATCAACATCGGAGTGACAACAGTCCTTTTTAAATCTCACTAATAACACAGAAAAGGCAAACTGGCATTTTCCGGACACGATAAAGGCTTAAATAATGTCAAACACGTAGCGTTACAATAACCACAAAGATAAAGTGTTTGTCTTACACTTAGTAATCCGCTGTGGACAGACATAGCCAATCAATGCAGTTTTAGCAAGCGTTGCGTGATCCCGCAAAGGAAATACTTTTTTGGCAGGCAGTCACATTTTGGCACAACACCGACGTAAAGCGATAATCGATAAAAAAACAAAAAACAAGCAAACCAATGTTTTAACCTGGTGAAGGCAGGGTCGGTTAAGAATTTAAAAATTCTGCATCTCTGGGATGCGTAGACTTCCGGAAATGCACCTTCTTTCTGATTTCAATGCGTAAAAACACGGAAAAAGTGCCTCAGCCGCAACATTGATTTATAACCGACAGCATCTCATCAGGCATGTGAAATATCTGCAAATAAACAAAATCCGTGTTTTGAAAACATTAATTTTCCGGTCAAAATATCACTTACGCATGTTTTTAATGAAATAGCAATCAACACAATTTGATGAATGTTCGCCTCATCCGCTGGTACTTGCTGTTTCCCTTGCCTAAACTCCAAATTGAGTTACAGGACACAGAGACCATCAGGAGCACCGAAACAAGCTCGCTAGTTAGCTAACCATCTTGGCTAGCTTACTTGTTGTCGCCTTCCTATGCTCCCCGAGCTAAAACATTGACAGCTGTCTACTTTGCTGTCAATCATGTCGGACGATTACAATCCAAACACGTTTAGTTTTGGGCCAGTTGTAGTTTTAGTGAATTTATTAGGAGCCGGAAAGAAAGTATAGTTTTGATGTGACGGATTATAAACAGAAGTCACAAAACCGGAAGTATGTCACCCGAGGGGGCGTGGCATGCATGTTACAGAGATTTAATATTAGTAAATTGTCTACTAACAATTCTGTGGTACATTACATGAAACATGTTAGTGTCAAAACGAGGTTGCTGGATGAGAATAAATCTAAAGGTAAAATATAGTGTATAAATGCACCCAATTGCAAGAAATGTACCGTATTTTTCTGACTATAGAACGCACCGGAATATCAGGCACCCTGCCGATTGAGTAAGTCAATTCAGGTTTATTTTCATACAAGAGGTGCGTCGAATTATAAGGTGCAGTAAAGGGGTCATATTATTATTTATTTAAAACACTTTCTTGTGGTTTACATATCATAATGCTGGTTCTCGAGTCAAAATGTTTCATTGATTATGTTTGACAGACCAAGGGGATGTCGTGGCTCGTGTGGTAGAGCGGACTTGTTTGCAACTTCATTGTTGCAGGTTCGATTCTAGCTTCCGCCATTTTTGTCGCGTTCGTTGTGTCCTTGAGCAAGACACTTCACCCTTTCTTCCTAATGGGTTGTAGTTGGTGCTTTGCATGGCAGCTCCCGCCATCAAAGTGTATGAATGGGTGAATGTGGAAATAGTGTCAAAACGGCTGTGAGTACCTTGAAGGTCGAAACGCGCTATAATGGTATAATCCAGGGGTCAGGAACCTTTTTGTGTAAGAGAGCCATGAAAGCCAAATATTTAAAAATGTATTTCCGGGAGAGCCATTTAATATTTTTTAACACGGAATACAACAAAAAGCGTGCCTTTTTACATCAACATTATTTGAGTATAATTAGTCTCGTATTCTTTTTAATAACATTGTTATTCTGAAGCTGAAAATACTTCTTACCATTAATGCGACTTCTTGAACAGGTACGGTGGGAAATGGATGGATGGATTAAAATGCATGAGAATGTTTTATATTTTGAACGTTATTTTTAACTCCGATTACCAGTGGAAATATTAATTTCTTATCGTGTTAGGCAATGTCAGCTAAGATTAATCTGAGAGCCAGGTGCATCCATCAAAAGTGCCACATCTGGCTCTAGAGCCATGGGTTCCCTACCCTTGGTATAATCCATAATCTTTAAGATACTTTATGACTCTCTCTTCAGGATGTGCCATTGTGTGTACAGGTCTTATTTTCGTGGCTCCTTTTTGACAGCGTCCGTTATCTTTTTGGAACGGTAGTTTTTAGCTCTTCCATAGCGAGTCTACTGACAAATGTTAGAACTGTACGCTACTTTATCTTAGAAATGGCTACAGCAAAGGATGATTGCCCAATAGTAAGAGGACAGATAACCAAGACCCAACCTCCGGGCTGAGGATTTTAGGTTGTCTTGAAGAATTTGGAGGTAATTCTCCTTTTTCATTGTCCCATTTACTCTCTGTAAATCACCAGTTCAATTGGCAGCAAAACAGGCCCAGAGCATAATACTACCACCACCATGCTTGACGGTAGGAATTGGTGTGAGATTAAAGGCCTCACCTTTTCTCCTCAAAATATATTGCTGGGTATTGTGGCCAAACAGCTCCATTTTTGTTTCATCTGACCACAGAACTTTTCTTCAGAAGGTCTTATCTTTGTCCATGTGATCAGCAGCAAACTTTAGACGAGCCTTAAGATGTCGCTTTACAAGCAAGCAAGCACACCAGTGAAGTGAAAACCATTTTAGGTGACTACCTCTTGAAGCTCATTGAGAGAATACCAAGAGTGTGCAAAGCAGTAATCTGAGCAAAGTGTGGGTATTTTGAAGAAACTAGAATCTAAAACATGTTGTCAGTTATTTTGCCTTTTTTTGTTAAGTACAAAACTCCACATGTGTTCATTCATAGTTTTGATGCCTTCAGGGACAATCTATAATGTAAATAGTCATGAAAATAAAGAAAATGCATAAAATGAGAAGGCGTGTCTAAACTTTTGGCCTGCACTGTGTATATATAATAAATAAATCAAATGTGTGTACTCGCAGCACAAGGTAACTCTAGATTGGCTTGTACCCATCCAGGTATTGCCTTCCCCTACACTGTATTAAAGGTCTGCTGTGGTATCTTTTTCGGTCTCATCACAATTAAAGACTTGCTAAGAAATACATCCCCCTTGGCTGACAAAATCCTCAAAATGAAGGTGCTGCAAGCCGTAGGCTAACTACGTAGCTAAAATGCTTGCTCAGTGGTTGTCCACTAACCCAAAGCGATACAGCAAACTAAGACTAAGAGTTTGAACACATTCAAAGTGTTTCTAATCACACAGAGTGATCTTTAAAGGGGAACATTATCACCAAACCTATGCAAGCGTCAATATATACCTTTATGTTGCAGAAAAAAGACCATGTATTTTTTTAACCGATTTCCGAACTCTAAATGGGTGAATTTTGGCAAATTAAACGCATTTCTGTTTACCGGTCTTTTAGCGATGACGTCAGAACGTGACGTCACCGAGGTAACACACCCGCCATTTTCATTTTCACATTACAAACACCGGGTCTCAGCTCTGTTATTTTCCGTTTTTTCGACTATTTTTTGGAACCTTGGAGATATCATGCCTCGTCGGTGTGTTGTCGGAGGGTGTAACAACACTAACAGGGAGGGATTCAAGTTGCACCACTGGCAAGAAATCTTCCGCCAGACCCCCATTGAATTTGCCAGAGCGTCTGCACATTTTACCGGCGATGCTAAGACAGACATGGCACAGAGATGTATGGATAACCTGCAGATGCATTTGCAACGATTAAGTCAACGAAATCACAAAGGTGAGTTTTGTTGATGTTGTTGACTTATGTGCTAATCAGACATATTTGGTCACGGCATGACTACCAGCTAATCGATGCTAACATGCTACGCTAATCGATGCTAACATGCTATTTACGCTAGCTGTAGGTAAATTTAAAACTAAATACCCACATTTAATGCAAAACAAACACTTACCAATCGACTGATTTAAGTTGCTCCAGTGTCACAAGATGCGAAAGTCCTGATCGTTTGGTCCGCACATTTTACCGGCGATGCTAATAAGGCGGCCATGCTATGGGCCACTTCATTAGGTACACCCACTCTATGGCCGAATAGCGTCAATAGCTATTCGCTCAATAGCTTCAATTTCTTCTTCAATTTCGTTTTCGCTATCTGCCTCCATACTCCGACCATCTGTTTCAATACATGCGTAATCTGTTGAACCGCTTAAACCGCTGAAATCCGAGTCTGAATTCGAGCTAATGTCGCTATATCTTGCTGTGGTAACCGCCATGTTGTTTGTATTGGCAGCACTGTATGACGTCACAGGGAAATGGACAGTCGCATCGCAAATAGCGAAAAGCAAGAACTTTAAAGCTTTTTTTAGGGTTATTCCGGGAGGTGCAAAATTTTCAAAAAAACTTCGAAAAATAAAACAAACCACTGGGAACTGATTTTTATTGTTTTTAACCCTTTTGAAATTGTGATAATGTTCCCCTTTAAGACAGGCTGACACAGCTCTTTTTTGGCGGGAGGGGCGACAATTGTGGAAATTAATTAGAAGTGTCACTAGCCTTGAAACGCTTGGAACTGGTGTACAGAATATAAACAGGTTGTGACCATGGGGCCCTTCCTCTTCAAAATGGCCGTGCCTGCGGTTACAGGAAGTGATGTCATCAAAATTTCAGCCTCGATAGGGCTTCCGTCAGCACACAAAATGAATGAATGAATTAATAAATAAATAAAACTTCTGTTTGTCAAGACATGGCCCGCACACAAAGGCATATTTGCAAGATGTAAATGTTTGTAAACCAAAAAGAAGGCAAATCGAGGCTTTTGTGAATCGGGATTCCACTTTATTTCTCGTATCTTTTAACATTGTAATAGTGTTAATAGCTCTTGTTTTCATAGATAGATAGTAGGGCTGGGCGATATTGGCTTTTAATAATATCGCTGTATTTTTATGCCATATTGCGATATATGATATATATTTCGATATTCTGCCTTAGCCTTAAATGAACACTTGATGCATATAATCACAGCAGTATGAGGATTCTATGTGTCTACATTAAAACATTCTTCATACTGCATTAATATATGCTACTTTTAAACTTTCATGCAGAGAGGGAAATCACAACTAAGTTAATTGACCAAAACTCTATTTATTAAATACTCTTCATTCTGTCGCGGGTGACTTTTTAAATGAAAGAACAAAATAGTAGTGCTGCTACCTTTTTTAGCAACACTTCTGCTGCATACCATGCATATTGCTGTTGTCTGCTGAATATCTTTCCGCTTGAAGCCAAACCACCACCAGATGATGGACCCCCCTGCTGTTTTTTTTGGGCATTAATTGTTCTTCCTCCATTCGTGATCAGTTTCGCACCTTCTCTCTCGTAATGTCACTCTCTCCGCTTGCACAACCAGCCTCAGCTAACGTTAGCCATGCTGCTACCTCTCTGCTCGGCGAGGGCGTATGACGCTACACACAGTATGTGACGTATGTAAGAAGGTGGGCTTGTTTTACGTCTCTGTGAGAAGGAGAGACGAGAAGGAGTGAGAAACACCTGTAGTGTAATGCCCGCAGCTAAAAGCAACTGTGTGAGAACCTATACTCAAATATTACCATATAGTAATTTCCTATATCACACAGAATCAAACCCATGATATATCGTTTATATCGATGTATCGCCCAGCCCTAATAGATAGATAGATAGATAGTACTTTATTGATTCCTTCAGGAGAGTTTCTTGTTAATGTTAGCATTTAAACGAGCTAGCAGGTTATCTTAAGTCGGTCCATGATTTTATCAACGCGTCATCCAGGGCTGGGCAGTATATCGATATACTCGATATATCGCGGGTTTGTCTCTGTGCGATATAGAAAATGACTATATGGTGATATTGGAGTATACATTCTCACGCAGTTGCTTTTAGTTGCTGGCATTACACTACAGGCTCTTCTCACTCTTTCTTGTCTCTCCTTCTCACAGACAGCAAGCGCACCTTCTTACATACGTCACATACGTATACGCCCCCGTGGAGTAGAGAGGTAGCAGCATGGTTAACGTTAGCTGTGGTGCGAGTGGTAATGCGAGAGAAAGAAGGTGCAAATCTGTTAACTAATGAAGAAACATTTAATGCCCAAGAAAAACAGCGGGCGGTCCATGGTCTGGTGGCGGTTTGGCTTCAAGTGAGAATATGTCGAACAGACAACCGAAATTTGTCAAAGGTGGGGAACAAGCGTTACTACAAAAAGTAGCATTAATGCTAATATGTAGCATCATTTGAAAAGTCACCTGCTAGAGAATGAAGAGTGCTTACTCTGCATGTCAACATATCCGTTCTGTGCCACACCATCAAAATGCCGAGTCAACCATTTCCACATCAACACCGTATGAAAGAAATAGTCAACAACAAAAGAAGATAATGTCCGCAGTAACCTACCACACAGCAAAGGACAAACACTATTTGATTTCCTATTATGCAGCTCATTTTTATGTGACACTTATTGAAATATCTTGTGTGACATCATGCACAAAAGTGCACTGTATTTGTTTTAAACTATTGTAGTGGCGTTCCGTACAAAAAGTGCACTTTAATTGAGTGTTGTTTTGATGTCATCTTAGTGACATCATGCACAAAAGTGCACTCATAGCTTGTTTTAAAATGTCTCTGACAATCTTGCACTTTCTGTTTTGGAAATGACATGAATGTTTGTGCCACTGCTTAATAACTGTTTAATAAATACACTTTTGGTCAATTGACTTAGTTGTGATTTCCCTCTCTGCATGAAAGTTTAAAAGTAGCATATATTAATGCAGTATGAAGAAGAATGTTTTAATGTAGACACATAATCATCATACTGCTGTGATTATATGCATCAAGTGTTCATTCAAGGCTAAGGCATAATATCGAGATATATATCGTGTATCGCGATATGGCCTAAAAATATCGATATTAAAAAAAGGCCATATCGCCCAGCCCTAGCGTGATCATCACTCACGGTTTTTCAATCATTTTGATTTAAAACGGTAAAACTAACAGTCACTTTTACAGGGGTTGATATTCTTACTGTTTAAGTGCACGTAGTTGAAAATGAAACCGATGCAAAGAGCGAGCGTTCTTGCAGCGTATTACGACGCATGCACACGGCGATTAATAAGGCTGGCTAAGTTATGGAGTTCATTATCATTAGTTGTTCAATAAAGATGTACCTATCGAATTGGGCCCAAATTTATTTCACCTTGCCAACATGGCTGCTTCAAACCTTTTTGATTGTACTGGATGTTTGGGGGAAATTATTATCCGGGAATATATATTCATGTGTCATGACTCACGGGGCAAAACAGTTCAACTTCAGCTTGACTTTATATTTCCAGTTAGCTTTTGTCCCCGTTGTCGTCTTTTTCCAGACACTTTTTTTTTTTTTAACCACCACCTGAGCTGTATTCATGTGCTGTTGTTTATTGAGAATGTCATAGTCAGTTCCATATCATACATGTAGTACATAATATACGTACATATCTCCAGAGAACAGTATTGTGCTCAATGGCAATATTATTTCATACAAACAGAAAAGTAAATTAAGAAATTGACCCTGGTGTGTGAATGTGAGTGTGAATGTTGTCTGTCTATCCGTGTTGGCCCTGTGATGGGGTGGCCACTTGTCCTGGGTGTACTCCGCCTTCCGCCCGATTGTAGCTGAGATATGCACCAGCGACCCCAAAGGGAATAAGCGGTAGAAAATGGATGGATGGATGAAAATTAGTTCAAACATATGGGAAGAAATATAAACCTTTTGAAGCCCCTCTCCCCTTTCTACATAAATGACGAGCGTGAACTGTTTATTTGTTTTTTGACTCCTCAGGCTGTCCGCTGCTACGATTCGCTCATCCTCAAGGCGGAGGGGAAAGTTGAGCCTGAGGTGTTCTGCCAGTTAGGCCACTTCAACCTCCTCTTAGAGGATTACCCAAAAGGTGAGTCCCTTACCCTACTTAACCACCCTGAAGTTGTGGTGGTTTCCTTACATGTCCTTTGCTTCATCTAACCCCCATTCTGTGCTCTTCCAATGACAGCATTATCGGCATACCAGAGGTACTACAGTTTACAGCCAGACTACTGGAAGGTGAGCCAGCACAACCACACTCCATAATAAAAGTCATGTTGTAGACAGATCAGTTTTTCTTTGTATTGAGCTTCATGCAAGTATTTTCATCCCACTCAGAATGCTGCCTTTCTGTATGGTTTGGGAATGGTCTACTTCCACTACAACGCCTTTCAGTGGTGAGTAGTGGGACATGTGCTGATTTAAACAGAACCGCCTATGAATTTAAGCAAGTTAAGATAATTTTGTATAGATCTTTGCAGCCTCACATCCCTTATTTTGTTGGAGCTTTTCCCAGAGTTTGTTCCCTCTTGAATACCAGGAATTATTATTGGGAAATGTGTTTTTTTTTTTTCTTTAAAAGCTGACAGATACAGTGTCTCAAAAGCAAGACTGATAACTTTTATTTACAGAATATCTACTGTTTTTTAAATTTAGAGTTAATTGGACTTGTGGCCTGGTTTGAAGAAGAATAGAATGGACTTTATTGTCATTATATTTGCATATAACGAGATTAGAGACTCCAATTTAAGGTGCGGTAGTGGGAACAAATATGGGGTAAAATAAATAACATAAGAGGTAATAAATTTAAAAAAATAACAATTGAGATAAATAGACTACTATCCAATAAAAATAATAAGCAATCCTGTACAATATACAAAACACTATAGAAATACAAAATACTGTACAATATACAGAACAAGACTAGAGTACCGAAGTCATGAATAACAATCAGTGTCGGACGTATTGCACAAGAAAGGTAGTATTGCACAGTAGGGTATTAGGGCAGGATATTGTATGGGGTGAATTATTATTATTATAAGTTAGAGTTCAACATGGTGACAGCTCTGAGAAAGAAGCTGTCTCTGAGCCTGTTTGTTCTGGCTCTGATGCACCTGTAGCGCCTGCCTGGTGGTAGCAGGTGGAATAGGTGGAAGTCAGGGTGTGTGTTGTCTTTGGTGATGTTTTTTCCTTTCTTGAGGCAACGGGGACAGACGATGATTTTGTTCAGCTTCTTAAGCAGCAGCTGTCTTTGTTGGTTTTCAAAACAGCGTCATAGCGATGCTGCCGTTTCAGGCTGCTGATAAAGTTTGATGTGCTGAAGCAAAATGTTTTTCCTCTCTGGTGGAATGTTTGCAGAGCGTTTGATTTGCTCACCCCTACCCACCTACAGCACAGGGGTTAGGTCTGCACGATTAATCGACATTGAGGTTTTATTAGTGCGATGATGTAACCGCGAGAGCTGGAGTTTTTTTTTCTTTCTCTGCCATCACCGGCATTCAAGTGACAGACATGGTCGCTAATCCGAACTGTTGAGCCGAACTATGGTTTCTTAGTTTCTTGCTTCCGACAGGGAGAAAGACATCGTACTCTGTGCATTGCTTTCAGCACCAGAGCGCATTAAACAGTAGAATTAACTGAACGCAGTGAGCCGTCTTTTCAGTCATCCACCATCTTTGTCTCGTGGGAGGGCAGAATGGTGCCAGGTTTACACACACACACACACACACACACACACACACACACACACACACACACACACACACACGCACACACACACACACACACAGGAAGTAACAGCAGTCTGCTCATCTGCAGCTTGCTGTGAAGTAACACAATTTGGGAGCAAAAAAATCTGTTTACAAAGCCAACTGTCCTGTTGTGGGAATAATTAATCTTCAGATCAGATGGCAGGGTTTCCCTTACATTTATTTAATTGTGGCGGACCGTCACAGCAAGATAAATGCAGCCAAACCTTCAAAATAAGTGTTGTCGTTTTTTTGTTTTTTTTCATATGAAAACGAATATAAGTATTATATTGTATGACTGTATGTACCGTAAATTAACTGCTACTTTGATTCCCGCGGCTAATATGTGGAATTTTTTTCCGCTAATTGCCATGATTTGTGTTCTGTATATTTCATTAAACCCAAGCAGAGGACTGAAATGATTAATTTTGGTTTGGTGCCATCTTTTAGTGCTGCAAGTTTAAAGTGTTCTTCCTGTTTAAAACCGTCCATAGCGTTTATGCTTGAAAGGATTCTTTATTCATCCCTCTAAGTAACGTTTCACAATATAACTAAATCAATTCATACTTACTAAACCGTCCCATGTGTGATGTCTATTAATGTGTTTTCATGAATATTTGTATGCGCAATGGCAATGTAATGAAGCTAGCGTCATTAACATTAACTAATATGCTAACACGTTTATTATTAACTTACAATGACATTATTTTTGTATTGTTTCAGTTTCACAAATTCTTCAGTAAATTCACCAAACTTTATTATGGCGTTAAGTCTGTTTAGCAGGTTGGAGACCTAGCTTCCGTAGCTAGTGGATTCATGACAGTGTTTGATCAGCTGTTTTTTAAATAAACACTTACAAAATATTTGTGTAAATATCTAATTTCACATCGTATATATCTGCGTCCGGTCCGGTTTGTATATGCAAACGTATATTTTTCCCTCGAAATTTAGTGGTTGCGGCTTATGTTTCAGCGTGGTTTATAGTCCAGAAAATACGGTACTGTATATGGTCTATTAATTACGTACTGTTGGAAATTATTGTAACTCAATACTGTTATAATTATTTTTTTTTACAAACCCCGTTTCCATATGAGTTGGGAAATTATGTTGGATGAAAATATATGGCCGGAAACCAACATTGAATGACCGTGACCTTCGATCCCTCAGACGGCACTGTATCAAAAACCGACATCAATCACTAATGGATATCACCACATGGGCTCAGGAACACTTCAGAAAACCACTGTCACTAAATACTAGGGGTGTGGGGGAAAAAATCAATTCGAATACGAATCGTGATTCTCACGTTGTGCGATTCTGTATCGATTCTCTCTTTTTTTTTTTTTAATCGATTTTTTTTTAATTTTATTTTTTTTTTTTTATCAATCCAACAAAACAATACACAGCAATACCATAACAATGCAATCCAATTCTAAAACCAAACCTGACCCAGCAAGACTCAGAAATGCAATAAACAGAGCAATTGAAAGGTGATACAAACACGACACATAACAAACCAAAAGTAGTGAAACAAAAATGAATATTATCAACAACGGTATCAATATTAGTTATAATTTCAGCATAGCAGTGATTAAAAATCCCTCATTGACATTATCATTAGACATTTATAAAACTTTAAAAAACCGAACAATTGTGTCACAGTGGCTTACACTTGCATTGCATCTCATAAGCTTGACAACACACTGTGTCCAATGTTTGCACAAAGATAAAATAAGTCGTATGTTTGTTTCGTTTAATAGTTAAAACTAATTTACATTATTGCAATCAGTTGATAAAACATTGTCCTTTACAATTACAAAAGCTTTTTAAAAAAAATCTTCTACTCTGCTAGCATGTCACCAGACTGGGGTAGATCCTCCTGAAATCTTATGTATTGAATGAATACAGAATCGTTTTGAATCGGAAAAATATAATTTTTGAATCGAGAATCGCGTTGAATCGAAAAAATCGATATATTATCGAATCGCGACCCCAAGAATCGATATTGAATGGAATCGTGGGACACCCAAAGATTCACAGCCCTACTAAATACAGTTTGTCTCTTCATCTGTAAGTGCATGTTAAAGCTCTACTATGCAAAGCGAAAGCCATTTATCAACAACATCCAGAAACGCTGCCGCCTTCTCTGGGCCTGAGATCATCTAAGATGGACTGATGCAAAGTGGAAAAGTCTTCTGTGGTCTGACGAGTCCACATTTCAAATTGTTTTTGGAAATATTCGACATCGTGTCATCCGGACCAAAGGGGAAGCGATCCATCCAGACTGTTATAGACGCAAAGTTCAAAAGCCAGCATCTGTGATGGTACGGGGGGTGCATTAGTGCCTAAAACATGGGTAACTGACACATCTGTGAAGGCACCATTAATGCTGAAAGGTACATACAGGTTTTGGAACAACATATGCTGCCATCTAAGCGCCGTCCTTTTCATGGACGCCCTTGCTTATTTCAGCAAGACAATGCCAAGCCACATTCAGCACGTGTTACAACAGCGTGGCTTCGTAAAAAAAGAGTGCGGGTACTTTCCGTGCCAGCCTGCAGTCCAGACCTGTCTCCCATGGAAAATGTGTGGCGCATTATGAAGCGTAAAATACGACAGCGGAGACCCCGGACTGTTGAACGACTGAAGTTCTACATAAAACAAGAATGGGGAAGAATTCCACTTTCAAAACTTCAACAATTAGTTTCCTCAGTTCCCAAACGTTTATTGAGTGTTGTTAAAAGAAAAGGTGATGTTACACAGTGGTGAACATGCCCTTTCCCAACTACTTTGGCATGTGTGACAGCCATGAAATTCTAAGTTAATTATTATTTGCAAAAAAAAAAAGAAGTTTATGAGTTTAAACTTCAAATATCTTGTCTTTGTAGTGCATTCAATTGAATATGGGTTGAAAATGATTTGCAAATCATTGCATTCTATTTACCATTTCCATCTGCAGTCCCTGGCTACCTAAATTAAAGGGATACAAAAATCATGCAATAAAATTATGACAATAAAATCATACCATAGAGTGTAATCAAATTAAAAAAAGTCATCAAGTGCCCTTTCATGGACAATACATGCTCTTGTTCACATCCGTCATCATTTGTAAAAACAACTATGATTTTAACACAGACACCTCACAATTAACAACAAAAATGCTTTCATGGATAAATAAAATACACATTAAGTTGATCTGTCAAACATTAGTGCCCACCTTAGTGACCGTGTGAGCAGCTTTGGTTGAATGAAGAGTAATCTGTTGGACTTTTCAAGTTTGTTGTGAGGTTGTTCCTTTCCTTTATGGCTTTATATGAAAATGCTGATTGTGCAAAATATATTTTACATCTGGGTACACTACACTGCCCTCCTGGTCGAGGCTCATGTGTTTCTAGTTGTCGCAGCAGATGCATACTTGCCAACCCTCACAGATTTTCCAGGAGACTCCCGAAATTCAGCGCCTCTCCCGAAAATGTCCCGGGACAAATTTCGTCCCGAAATTCAGTCGGAGCTGGAGGCCACGCCCCCTCCAGCTCCATGCGGACCTGAGTGAGGACAGCGTGTTTTCACGTCCGCTTTCCCACAATATAAACAGTGTGTCTGCACAATGACGTTATAACTGTAGAATGATCGAGGGCGAGTTTTTGGTTTCTTAGGTGGGTTTATTGTTAGGCAGTTTCATTAACGTTCTCTCAGCGCGGTAACAACACAAAACAACGGCAGTCACGTTTTTGTCTACCGTAAAGCAGTTCGTCTGCCGTAAACAGCAATGTTGTGACATTCTTAAACAGGACAATACTGCCATCTACTGTACATGCACCACAGCACCTCCAGGCAACTTCAACCCTTTACTAATATCCTCCTCCATTCACATCCCATCTCCCCGGATCGTAAATAACCTAATGTAAATAATCAAATGTATTTCTAATGTATATACTTGTTCTTATGCTATCTGAACTCACTATGTTTTCTGCTCGCTGTACATATCCTACTAAATAAGACCTACACTGTTTCAATGTCCACATTTCTCTGTTGATGCAATTGTTGATGACTGAAGTACTGATATCAACCAAAGCTCCTCATCCCACCCCCCGGATTGTAAATAATGTAAATAATTCAATGTATATACTATGATAATTAACTTATGTGATGACTGTATTATGCTGATAGTATATATTTGTACTATGAATTGATCAACGTGGGCCCCGAATTAGTTGAAAAACTTATTGGGGTGTTACCATTTAGTGGTCAATTGTACGGAATATGTACTGTACTGTGCAATCTACTAATAAAAGTTTCAATCAATCAATTAATCATGCATATGTGACATCATCTACTGCTTTTAGAGAGTGCAGTTCACAACTGCGCACACAACAGCTGTAAATATGTTCCTCCCCTCTTAACCACGCCCCCAACCACCCCCCACCACCTCCCGAAATTCTGAGGTCTCAAGGTTGGCAAGTATGCAGCAGATGTAAACTGGACAAAGTGCTTAAGTGGCGCTGGTGCCGTGTTATTTTAATGGCCCATTATGTTTGTGTGTGTATGTTTTCTTCTCTTCTTCTGTTATTTTTTTGTTTTGTTTTGTACAGCGCTTTGTTTGCCACTTACCAGTGTATACAAAGTGTTCTATGAATAAAATTTGATTTGAATTATTTGTTGCCATCGCGGCATTGTCGCTTGTTTGTGTTGATGGGCTTGAGAAGCCCATTCGTTTTGAAGCTGAATTATTACCAGAACGGAATACTTGGCATTGATATAATATGGTTTCCTCTTAATTTTTTATTTTAATCTTTGCGAAACCTCTCACTTGCATGTCGCTAGTCGCAAGGCTCTCTGTCTTTACTCTTTGTGTGTGTAAGCTAGCCGTCTCGCTCTCAGCCCTCTGAGACAAAGATTGTGAATGACTGAAAAGAGGGATCTCTGCGTTTAAGGATCATGTGCTGAATGCAATGTACTCGCACTGCTATGATCAAACTGCTTCACTAGGTTAGCTACACTCTGTCATTTTTTATTTCTTTATTTAATTCAATGGATATCCTCCACTTCTCAGCACTCACTTTCTTCCTTTTCATTGTTAGAAAAACAAAGGTATGTCAATCTAGCTACATATAAGGCAAGGCTAGCGAGGAAGACAAACAGAGGTTTTGGTTGGATCTTACAGGATTCACTGAGACATTTGCTACACTAACTCATGGCATGGATGTTTGCACTTTAATTTTGTTTGCAACTCAAGAGCTGTCATTGTCAGCTTTACCTCAAAACACTCTTGAGTTGGGCCCCCTAAGTTGAGGTACCACTGCAGTTGACAGTTCCACTATGGACAAAATTGTCAAAGCAAATCGTAGTCAATTTATTGTTTCTTTCTTCCCTCCACCAGGGCGATCAAAGCATTCCAGGAAGTGTTGTATATTGACCCGGGATTCTCCCGCGCCAAGGAGATCCACCTTCGCCTGGGTCTCATGTTCAAGGTCAACACAGACTATGAGTCAAGTCTAAAGGTAGGCACGCTCCTAACAATCATGAAATGAAACCAAGGATGCCTTTCCTAATTTCTGCCGTCTATGTTCCCTCGCAGCATTTTCAGCTAGCTTTGATTGACTCCAATCCCTGCACTTTGTCCAAAGCTGAAAGTAAGTTCCAATTTTCTACTCAGACTTTCTGGAAATGTTCAGATTTAATTTTCTGTAAACACAACGGCGCCAATTTGACCTTCAAAAAAGATAATAAAACAATGTATAATTAGTCACTTTTAGCTGTCAAACACATATACAGCAAGGTTGTTTTCCCTGGCCTGGGAGCAAACCATGGCTGGTTAGGATATAAAAAAAACAAAGATGCTTCATCTCGCCCACCTGCTGTGTTACCTTGGAGACAACAATATCCATTTTAGCCCAGCCTCTCACTGTTTGCCTTCGCCCCCTCATGTGTCTCAGACACGCACACGGCAAGGGCAGCCCCTGTCTTTCTTCCCCTCTCTCTCTCTTCGTCCTCGCTCTATCTGTTGAGAGTCACTCAGGCAGCTTAGATCATCACTGCGGCGCTCCACACGCTGGAAGGTGCTGCCGGGTGCACCGCCACCAGACTTCTCCGTAAGCCGACATAGGGCTTCTGTTCGTTGAGAATGCAACAACACTGACCAAAGTGTGCAAAAGACGAGGAGGAGGAAAAAGACGACTACGTCTTTTTAGTGTTTTTCAATGTCAAATAACCTCTAACCTGGTTGTTTTCTTTCCTCCTGCAGTTCAGTTCCACATTGCTCATTTATATGAGATTCAGGTGAGTGCGTGTTGTTTTCTATTGTCCTGTGCTATCGTCACGCATTCAATGGTTTTTGCAGTGCTTCATTAACGCAAGTGAAGAGCTGCCAAATTTTTATGCAGCATTGCTAATTTACTACAGCTTTTATATTGTAATGCTGTCAAGTCCCAGGGAAAGCCCTATTTTCTGTTCTTTGAGTCAAGTGCTGACAAATGAAAGCAGGGAGCGTGGTGTGTGAGTGGGTGGCAAATGCGGGAGGGGATAGGAGATTATTCCGAGCCGATCGACGGGGTTGCCAAGGAAACAAGAAATTCTGGCTCTCCCTCTTTTGTATGCTGATGGTCTCTCTCTCTCTCAGTAGAGGTAATGTCGCTTACATTTGAAGGCAGCACAGCTTCTCCACTAATGTGCTGTGTCAGAACACGTGTCTGCTGAGAACTGTTGGCTTTATGTTGTATGCAGGATGAATAATGGCAACGTAGATTGAGTTGTTGATCATGTTGAACAAGGTAAAAATGGCAAAGACAGATGTCCACTTTCTGTACTTCTTCCAGAAGAGATACCGGGCTGCCAAGGAGGCTTATGAAAGCCTTCTGCAGACAGAGGATCTTCCTGCACAGGTGAAGGCCACTACCCTACAGCAGCTTGGTAAGACACTTGTCAACATTCAACACTTGTCTGCACAGTTGACCGACTTTCAGCGGTTACCCTTTGTCTCCAAAGGCTGGATGCATCATATGGTGGAGCATCTTGGGGATAAATCCAACAGGGACAGCTATGCCATCCAGTGTCTGCAAAAATCTCTGGAGGCGGACCCCAACTCTGGACAGTCATGGTACTTCCTGGGCAGGTACGATGCTCTATCTATGTCATGCTTGCCATGTTTCATGTTGTTGCTCATTAAGTCCTTGTCAGCACTTCATGTCAAAAAGGTCCAGACACTTGGTTTTCTCCCCACAATCCACAAACAAAGACTACATTGCTTGTGGATGGTTGTTTGTATAAACTAGAACAAGTGAAACTCTAAACATTTGAATATCTTGTAAAAGTCCACTTATTTCAGTAATATTTTTCCACATATTAGCCGCACAGGACTATGAGCCGCAGGGTTCAAAATGTAGGAAAAAAGTAGCGGCTTTTAGTCTGGAATTTACGGTAATGTGATATCAACTTGAAATACGTCAAGCTTTAATTTGTCATAATTTTTTTTATCCTGGTTTACAGTTTTTGAAAACCCAAATTCTTTTGACATTTTTAATTCTAGGTTTTCAAAAGCAGGAAGCCATAATCATCAAAATTATATCAAAATAAGTATTGATATATCTTGAGTTGCATTTATTAGTTTCACCTTGTAAATGTAATCGCTGGTTAAACAAACTTTTGAGTTACACCTGTATGTTTGTTGAGACCAGAATGCACGTAACTTCTCGCTCATCATCTTCAATGGTATAAGTGGTAGGAAATCAATTCATTCATGTTGACAATTTCTGTAGCAGCTTATCTGTTCACTTCTGTTCATTTGTATATTTGGTTTTGATATAGTGTTTGAAAAATCAACTTGGGGTGTTGTGATCTGATAAGATCTCTGTTCAATATCAGCAAAGAAACAAGTATTGAATTTATATAAGCTTGCGTCTTTAACCTCCGTTATTAGATTCGATACAAGCCATCCATTCATCCTTATGCAAAAGTAGACAGCCAGTTAACATTTTATTGTCCTAAATGAGCACAAAAGGTTGGTCTTTTCTTGTAATTTAGTCAAGTCATTTACAAGACGTAAACATGGTATGTTATAGGCCAGTGGTTCTCAAATGGGGGTATGCGTACCCCTGGGGGTACTTGAAGGTATGCCAAGGGGTACGTGAGATTTTTTTTAAATATTCTAAAAATAGCAACGATTTAAAAAATCATTTATAAATATATTTATTGAATAATATTTCAAAAAAATATGAATGTAAGTTCAAAAATTGTGAAAAGAAATGCAACAATGCAATATTCAGTGTTGACAGCTAGATTTTTTTGTGGACATGTTCCATAAATATTGATGTTAAAGATTTATTTTTTTGTGGAGAAATGTTTAGAATTAAGTTCATGAATCCAGATGGATCTCTATTACAATCCCCAAAGAGGACACTTTAAGTTGATTATTACTTCTATGTGTAGAAATCTTTATTTATAATTGAATCACTTGTTTATTTTTCAACAAGTTTTCAGTTATTTTTGTATCTTCTTTTCCAAATAGTTCAAGAAAGACCACTACAAATGAGCAATATTTTGCACCGTAATACAATTTAAGAAACCAGAAACTGATGACATACTGCTGTATTTTACTTCTTTATCTCTTTTTTTCAACCAAAAATGCTTTGCTCTGATTAGGAGGTACTTGATTAAAAAAAAATGTTCACAGGGGGTACATCACTGAAAAAAGGTGGAGAACCACTGTTTTAGGCTACTAGGACCCAACAGCTACACAACAGTTAAGCACACAATAGCACACAAGCTACACATATGCATAAGTGTCCTTAATTGAACAAAATTTGCAGTCTAAAGCAAATTTTTTGAATATGAACAAGATTCAAATAATTATAGTTAGATATTACATACAGCTCCTCTTTTGTTAGCGCAGTCGTACAGGACGTAACACAGCAACTTTATTGTAAAGGCTGTAAGAGTGCACGCTTGTTTTTTTCCGGCAATACTGCATGCAGGGAATTTGTCAACAAAAGCACCCCTCGAGTTCCACATTAGCATTCATCTTACAAGACTGTTACAAATATCATCAATAGAAATAACTGTTTCACTCAGATGGTTATGTTCCATGATCATAATGTAGTGTGGTTCACTTCAAGCACTTGAAAGACCTGCTTGAAACTGGCAAGTGGGAGTATAAATCTTGGCAGACTAAAGTTGCAATTGCTTCTTTTACTGTAATACTGGTACTGCTGCTAATTATCTCACTTTTTTTTTTTTTTTGGCCCTGGACGGCTTGTTGTTGGAAGCTGACGTTTGTTGCTGTACACACATTAGACTAAAGTTGCACACATTAAACTAAAGTTGCAATTGCTTCTATTACTGTAATACTGGTATCGCTGCTAGTTGTCTCACTTTTTTTTTGGCCCTGGATGGTTTGTTGTTGGAACTGGAAGTTTGTTGCTGCACACACTTTAGGTGTCGGGGGAGATAATATATATTGGGCCTTGGGAATTGACATTGCAAAATGTTAAATACGGCATATTAACCAAATCTATTATTTTACCAGACCATAGTCATTAGCAACGTTCCCTCTAAGGTACGCGCCTTTGCAATTGCACGCTGCTCCCGCGTTCTCTGCGCACTGCAAATCTAGGCCGCACACAAAATCGAATAAAAAGATAAGCGCATAACAGTGTGCACGTCTGCCGTCGCTCACATGTGCGCCACTGAATGCGCAAGGAGTTTTGGCGTTTGCTCACACATGAAAAATTGGAGGGAAAATTGCTCATCAGTTTGACTTTATGGGCTATTGGGGCCACTAGATGCCCCCAAAAATACCATTACCACTCCACTTAACTAAAGACAACATACGACCATTCCAGACGGTTAATAAGAAATACATTAGTGTTTGTTTTTGCCTACCATTTTTTTCTGTTTGAGTAATTTCACTTGATCAAACATTTTCTAAAATCCCCTAACATAATAAAGTGAAGTGAAGTGAATTATATTTATATAGCGCTTTTTCTCTAGTGACTCCAAGCGCTTTACATAGTGAAACCCAATATCTAAGTTACATTCAAACCAGTGTGGGTGGCACTGGGAGCAGGTGGGTAAAGTGTCTTGCCCAAGGACACAACAGCAGTGACTAAGAGGGCGGAAGTGGGAATCGAACCTGCAACCCTCACGTTGCTGGCACGGCCGCTTTACCAACCGAGCTAAACCGTACTGTTGTACCTATACTTCTGAGTGTAATTTAACATCTTTCATTGGAATGGATTGCAATTAATCGGTGCTTGCTCTCTCCCAAAACCGCACACTTTTTACATGTAACATGCCTTTCTCGCGGCTGTGTTGGATCCATTATGGATTGGACTTTCACAGTATCATGTTAGACCCGCTCGACATCCATTGCTTTCGTCCTCTCCAAGGTTCTCATAGTCATCATCGTCACCGACGTCCCACTGGGTGTGAGTTTTCCGTGTGGTTTGTGCAGCCCTTTGAGACACTAGTGATTTAGGGCTATATAAGTAAACATTGATTGATTGATTGATTGATTTTAAAAAGAAAAACTAACTTTTAGATAAGAAATATTGTGTGAAAACAATACAATGGAATGTACTACCAACAACTACATTAGTTTTATGAAGTAATGTATAGCGGACTTCTGCGGTATCTCCTCTCAGCTGCTTTTCCGTCAAACACACTATCAATAACTTTTCCATATTTTCATGGATAAATGTATGCCGTTTGGATATTATCTTAACATTTTTGGCTGCATCAGTAAGGTGCAGCCGAGCAGTGTTGTCTAAGTTATAATGCCTTTATTTCTTTCACAGAAAAGAGCAATTCGAATCATTTTTAAAGTAGAATATAGAGACCACACAAATCCACTCTTCATTAGGTCAGGATTACTAAAACTAAAAGACATTGTAAAATTAAATACACTATTAATGATGTTCAAAGCGAGAAATAAAGTTCTTCCGAAGGACATACAAAAGTTATTTGTGTTCACATCTGAAGATGAGAACCACAGGAGGCCGTATGACTTTGAACATCGACCAAATTTGAAACAAATGTGCTTGTCTGTTGTTGGTGTGAAAGCATGGAATTCTCTAAACAAAGACTTAAAAAGCTGTAAGAATATCTTTGTATTTAAAAAGCGTTATAAAAAGAGAAAACTGGAATTATATCAAACTGAGTTTTGATTTAGATTGGATGTGTCATTGTGAAAGTGCTTAAAGGAAAATGGAAAAGTATGTTGGAGTTTGGGTGTTGGTGGAGGGAACAGTTATAAAGTCATCTAAAATACTGTCATTTGTGTTAAAAAAAGGGGCAGATAAATATAAGAATATAATTCTTCCATCTGCTCCTTTCTGATCATTGAAATGTATAAGAAAAAAAACAATGAAAGTGTCAATTGTACGTGGCTTGTAAATATGCATTTTCATGAAAGGAATAAAAATAAATGATGGTGATGATGAAGTTGCAACACGCTCGGTCATGTTTTTTTTTATGATTTATTTCTTTAATTCAATAAATATCACCACTAAATTCCTTCTGAAGGTTGGAAAACAAAGTTATATCAATCCCTAGCTACAAGCTAAGGCTTCCAAGTATGACCAGATGTTTTGGGTGGATTTTAGAGGCTTCACCGTCAACATTCTGCTTAAGTGCCATCTGCGCACAGTAAGTCTATGCTGCGCACATAATAAAATCCACTCCGAACGTTAAATAAAATAAACACATAACGATTTGTTCTGTAGGATTTTGCAATGCAATTCAGAGTGACAAGTGACAACAAGCGACCACAGCAGATAAAACAATGTTGCTCAGTCAACACTGATACATTTTTGTAACATTTGTCGAGAAGCTTTAAAGAGGACAGGAATTCCATCGATCACTTTATTGAGCAAAACTGTTTGTATTAGGTCATAGCCACGACAAAATCATTTATAAAAACTTCCGTCTAGAAAAACTGGTAATTTGATGCATAAAAACCAGGCTTATACCAACTTTTTGCCATCTGTCATCAACTGCAGCCCTGGCTCTCTCGCCAACACACACACTAATGGCACTAATTAGCCACTTATGAGTTTATTGGCCAGACAAAAAGTTAGACAACTCCCAACACCACACAAAGCGTAAATGCCAGGTCGTTACATAGACTCCTCAGTCTGGTTTGTCCTTAATTTACTGCCATTTATTAAGAATGTTCATTTATGAATATCAACCATCATATGCTGTTACTTGATTAAAGAAATGCTAATAAAAAGATGTATTTCACCGACAGAAAGTTACAGGAATCTACACTGTATCCCATGCTTACATCTCATTGTGCAACATGTGAATGTGCTAAGGCATTGGTGTCAAACTGTGGCCCGCGCGCCGTGTAATTTAATTTGGCCCTTGAGGCAATATCAAATTAACATTACAGCTGGCCCGCCGTTATTACACAGCAGCGGTGCCGCTGTAACACCACAATTTCTCACACTCGCCAATCCTCCCGAAGTTCAGTACCCCTCCCGAAAATCTCCCAGGGCAAGCATTCTCCCGATTTTTACCCGGACAACAATATTGAGAGCCTTTAGCATTCTCTACAACCTGTTGTCACGTCCGCATTTCCTCCATACAAACAGCGTGCAGGCCCACTGGCATAATACATGCGGCTATTACACACACATAAGTGAATGCAATGCATACTTGGTCAACAGCCATACAGGTCACACTGAGGGTGGCCGTATAAACAACTTTAACACTGTTACAAATATGCGCCACACTGTGAACTCACACCAAACAAGAATGACAAACACATTTCGGGAGAACATCTGCACTGGAACATAAACACAACAGAACAATTACCCAGACCCCCTTACAGCACTAACTCTTTCAGAACGCTACAATATATTTTGATATTTACCTCAGAAGGCTGCAAATAGAAAAGAGGCATTAAGTTTGTATTTAAATTTTATTTGATATGCCATTGATATTTTTTAATTATTATTATTATTATTATTATTATTATTATCATTAGTATTATTATTTGAAACTCGATTTTGCATGTCACTATAAAGTTATATAAACCTTGCTTGTTCAATGTTCAATGCAAAACTTGTTTGGGTCCCTATTAAAAGGTTAATGTGTTCAACCCAAGCCCACGGCTTTGTTCAGTTTTAAATTTTGGCCCACTCTGTGTTAAGGGGAACTAAATGTGATCTCTGAAAGGTGTGCAAATTATTTTCAAAGTGAGACCCCTGAACAGACACACAATACTTGTACATTGCTCTTGAAAAAAAAAGTGTTTTTTTTAGTTATTTTTAATTGAAGTGGGGCAAATCACTAAATAATTTCATCAAAATGATTGCTGTCATTTGATTATTATAATAAAACATTGAACTTGTTAAGTCAGGTTTGAGACAGTTGTGATGCTGGTATAGATAGATAGATAGATAGATAGATAGTACTTTATTGATTCCCTCAGAAGAGTTCCTTCAGGAAAATTAAAATTCCAGCAGCAGTGTACAGAGTTGAGATCAATATAAATAAAAGTAAAAAGTAAATAATGAGGGTTTAAATGGAAACAAAATACAGAAATATTACAATAAGAATAAAAACTAAAAAGCAACAATGGGAATACAAATATAACAGTAAAATAAGAATATAACAAGACAAAGTAGGCAGTAGTGACCATGTTATGAAAACGTATTGCACTGTTATTGTTTTGCATCCCCTGTCATCCTAGTACCCCCCCGCCCCAGAGAGGAGTTGTACAGTCTAATGGCGTGTGGGACAAAGGAGTTTTTGAGTCTATTAGTCCTGCACTTGGGATGAAGCAGTCTAGAACTGAACAGGCTCCTCTGGCTACTGATGAGACTATGCAGAGGGTGACTGGCATCATCTAGGATGCTCACTAGTTTGTCAACAGTCCTCTTCTCTGCCACCGTCACCAGTGTGTCCAGTTTCATTCCCATTGTAGAACCGGCCCGCCTGATCAGTTTCTCAAGTCTGGAGCTGTCCTTCTTAGATGTACTGCCCCCCCAGCACACCACCATGTAGAACAGAACACTGGCAACCACAGACTGGTAGTACATCCACAGGAGTTTTTTGCAGATGTTGAAGGAGTGCAGTCTCCTGAGGAAGTACAGCCTGCTCTGTCCTTTCTTGTACTGGTGGTCCGTGTTAACAGTCCAGTACAGGTTATTGTCCACCCAAACCCCGAGGTACTTGAATGAGTCCTCGGTCTGTACCTCAACTCCCTCGATCACAATAGGTTGTGACCGTGGACTTGACCTCCCAAAGTCAATGATAAGTGTATTGCCACAGTGCGCATGTCAGATTTTGCTCACTTGTGCTTCACTGAATGCTCCGGGAGTTTTCGCGTTTGTTCACACTATAGAGATGCTTGTAACTCATATTTTCTCAAAACACTCTTAAGTTGGGGTGCTACTGTATATAAGAAGTGCTGATATTTTATCAATTCAATATCTGTATTAGCCAACTTCAATATCAGAAGGGAAAAAATTGGATTGGCACAGCCCTAATACTTTTAAATGTGTTTGTTGCAATGTACACATTGATACAGTGATCCCCCGCTACTAAGGTCTTAGATTGTAGCCATTCATTTTTTGATAGCATGTAAGAGATGTTTAAAGAGGAACTGCACATGTTTTTGCTTGTCATTCACAATCCTTTTGTTAGACAAGAATACATATGTTTTTCTTCTTGTTTATGCATACTAACATTGTAAATAAACCCGAGCAGAAGCAAAAGTTAGCTAACAAATGAGCTTTTAGGAATCGCTATATTCCACTTGTAAAGCGCTCTAAAAATATTCAAAAGCCTCCATCGTTTTTATATACACGCTTTAATAACATGCCATACTTAAGCATTTTGCTCATTTTATTATTAATTTCACAAATGCATCACAGTGTTTGTTTTTACCTTCAACAAAAAAACACCAAGCTTCATGCAACAGTGGTTCTAAGTGCTAAACAAGATATACAAACATCAAACATAATAATACAATCACTTACTGTATCATGTATACTCTCACTGGGATGCTGACTGATGGGACTTTCTTATCTTTACTGTTTGTTTGAATTGTTGATCTTAATCCTGACAAAGGGTTGCTATAAAAAATGTGCCCCAAACAAACGTCTTTTTGTGTCTTTATCACCATCTCCGGGTCTTGGTTGAATAACAAAGTTGACTAACTTCTCGTTTTATGGCTACAACATTGTACCATCCAGGTGAGGGTAATCTAGAATGAACTTTCTCCGCTTCAAGATGTCTATATAGCAGCATTAGCTGGTTAGCCCTTTGTGATCACGGTCATGCTTAAAATTGTTTTGGTTAACGCTTAAAATAAAAATATTGCTAATACTTTGTTAATAATCAGGTCACGAGATGGAGTATTATTGGATGTTTTTGAAGAGGGTGGAATAGTGAACTCACTTTAGCTGCATTAGCCACTTAGTACTGGCCGTACTTATGATTCAGATTGCATTAAAAAAAATAGAAAAATATTTCTGATATTAATTATTCTAAAATGATGGGCAAAATTCCCAAAAAAGGGCAGTTCCACTTTAAGCTCGGGTCCGCTTTCAATTCTCTGGTTAGCTGCATGTTCCAATCCTTACAACCCATTTCTCCTGCAGGTGCTACTCAAGTATTGGAAAAGTCCAGGATGCCTTCATCTCCTATCGGCAGTCCATCGATAAATCTGAGGCCAGCGCAGATACCTGGTGCTCAATAGGGTAACAATTCATTTGCATTAATCAAGACAATGTCAACGTTGTTTTTTAGGAGCAAGAATGTTTTTACTTTAAAACAGATTTCAGAATACATACATATGCATTTTTGTGTTTCTAATACTGTAACTGCACGAGTAATTACAAGCCGTGATTCATGTGGCGTAGTTACATGGGAGGGAGTTTAAACATTAACGTCATGTGACAGTCAAGTGACATTATTTTCATCAGACATCAGCGTTTTCCTCTTTCTGCATTTCACACGCCTGTCCTTATCCCCCCCTCCCTACCCAGTGTGTTGTACCAGCAGCAGAACCAGCCCATGGATGCGCTGCAGGCGTACATTTGTGCCGTGCAGCTGGACCACAGTCACGCCGCCGCCTGGATGGACCTGGGCACACTTTACGAGTCGTGCAACCAGCCGCACGACGCCATCAAGTGCTACGTCAATGCCACACGGAGCAAGGCGTGCACCAACGCCGCTGTGTTGACCCACCGAATCAAATGCCTACAGGTGAGTGGAGAATGGTGTGAGACAGTGGTAAACATAGCTTGGTGCTGTCACACTGCTACTGTTTTCAAGTCACTATTGCATACTTGCCAACCAACCCGGATTTTCCGGGTTACTTCCGAAATTCTGCGCCTCTCCCGAAAACCTCCCGGGACAAATTTTCTCCCGAAATTCAGGCGGAGCTGGAGGTCACGCCCCCTCCAGCTCCATGCGGACCTGAGTGACGTGTCGACAGCCTGTTTTCACGTCCGCTTTCCCACAAAATAAACAGCATGTCTGCCCAATGACGTTATAACTCTAGCATGATCGAGGGCGAGTTCTTGGTTTCTTATGTGGGTTTATTGTTAGGCAGTTTCATTAACATCCTCCCAGAGCGATAACAACAGCAGTCAATGTTGTGACACTCTTAAACAGGACAATACTGCCATCTACTGTACATGCATATGGTTAGAAAAACAAGGATGGGCAATTCAACCCTTAACTCAACAATGAGTAGATGAGTGTTATGTGTGTCTAAATGTGTAGGAAAATGAACACTGAAATTCAAGTATTTATTTCATTTATTTTATATATATATATATATATATATATATATATATATATATATATATATATATATATACATATGAAATACTTGGTGAATCTAGCTGTAAATATACTCCTCCCCTCTTAACCACGCCCCCCACCTCCCGAAATCGGAGGTCTCAAGGTTGGCAAGTATGCACTATTGTGTAATATTTAACAATGGAACAAAGTAAGAGAAAGACTTGAACACAGACCCTGATCAAAAACGTGTAGTAAGTAGCCAGAAAAAAACACAAGTTCTACTGCAGCACCGTGGGAATTAGTTGAGCCATTTACCGTCAAGGTATCTTATGAGCAAGCAACCTGCTGGCATATCCGCATCTGCACTTCCCCCACAAGCAAGTTCCATTTCCTTTCACATGTGCATGAGGCAATGTCACTTTTCCACAACAGTGGCTTGTCCTAAAGGACCGTGCCTGGGATTATTGTTGTTGAGTGTCATTCAGATACCTCCTCGTTCGAATCACGCTGTTCACTCATGGCCAAACTGCTTCAAGACTTACTCAGCAAACCACGTTTATATGTGCTATAAAATGTATCATTGCTGATATTTTTTCCTTTTGAGGTCATCGTTTTTTCTTTTTTGTAGGTTTTTGTTAGGGATGCACGAAAAAACAGACCGATACTTATCAGACGGATATTAGGGCGTCACACAATAAATCTGATAATATTTCAAAAATGTTCCGATATCTGGTGAGGCAAAAGTACCCTGCTGTAGGTGGGTTAGGGTGAGCAAATCAAGCGCTACTCTTCCTTACCTGTGTGGCCTGTCGTAAACTGCTCCCGAGCTCACTGTAAACAAACATGGCGTCGATTTGCGTGAGACTTCTTCACGGTTTCAAGGGAAGACTTTGAAAACAGATTTCTGCAAACAGTCCGCAAGGAGGGGAAAAACATTGTGCTTCAACACATCAAACCTCATGACAATATTTTGAAAGCCCACGTAGACGTTAGACCAGGGGTATACGGCCCGATCAGGCCCGCGAACAGGTTTTATCCGGCCCGCGGGATGAGTTTGCTAAGTTTAAAAGTTAACCTGAAATTTTTGAATGAAAGAAACAGCTGTTCTAAATGTGTCCACTAGATGTCGCAATAGCAATTCTTTTTATCGTTGTAGATCAGGGGTCGGGAACCTTTTTGGCTGAGAGAGCCATGAAAGCCAAATATTTTAAAATGTATTTCCGTGAGAGCCATATAATATATTTTTTACACTGAATACAACTAAATGTGTGCATTCTTAAGTAACGCCAATATTTTTAAAGTAATTAGTCTCTTATTCTGTTGAATAACATTGTTATTCTGAAGCTAACCAATAATAAATCAAATACATCTTACCATTAATCGGACTTCTTGAACAGGTGCGGTAGAAAACGGACAAGTGGATTAAAATGCATGAGAATGTTTTATATTTTGAACGTTATTTTTAGCACTGCGATTACAAGCGAAATTATAAATTACTTATCCTGTTAAGTAATTTCAGCTAAGATTTGTCTGAGAGCCAGATGCAGTCATCAAAAGAGCCCCAAATGGCTCTAGAGCCATAGGTTCCCTACCCCTGTTGTAGATGATGCTACATATGTACAAAATGAAACACATTATGTTAGTACATCAGTCGAGGAAAATGACCAAACTACTTAAATTACATTCTGTAATTTGATTTTCATATATATTTTTTTATCTTGATAGATTGAAAATTAACACCAATGAGTTGATTGATGAACATTATCACATAACTTATTCAGAAAATATAAATAACGACAAAGAGAAAATACTAAGTGTATAAAAAAAACCAACAACATTATGATTTGTACATTTTCAGAATGTGCTTGTTCTATTTCTGAACAAAGAAAATAATCTGAAGTTGTCTTTATTTTTAAGTTATCGTGCCATGATTTTACCAGTCTGGCCCACTTGGGAGTAGATTTTTGTCCATGTGGCCCCTGATCTGCAATGACTTTGACACCCCTGCGTTAGACTGTTGAAGGAGCTGCCCCGAAGCCAGCCGAATAGAAAGGGCTTGTTCCTATCGCTGCACGATTGAAAAGTTTGCTCGTAGAGACGACCTGAGGGCCAAAGCGATCTGTGATTTCATCACTGAAAATGTAGCTTTAATTAAGACAAATCTACAGGCACAGATTATTAAGTTTACCTTTGTCGTAATGTTTCTTAGCTCCAGGTCTGTAGAAACTGCACTTGAGTATAGATATAAAGTATCGGTCTTAAAAAGCAGGACGTTATCGGTATCGGCTTGAAAAAATATATGTATCGTGCATCCCTAGTTTTTGTAAGCAAGCCTTTTGTGTTTTCCTTCTTTTTTTCCCCCTTTTTTTTTTGTTTTTTCACGTCGTTTTCCATTCCCCTAGGCTCAGTTGAGTAACCCCCAGCTCAGTAGCCCCCAGAGTAAAAGTAAAATGCTCCCTCTTATTGAGGCGGCATGGAGTCTACCAATCCCGGCTGAGCTCACCTCCAGGCAGGGAGGCCTGAGCAGTGCGTCACAGCAGGTGAGAGACCAGATCCCTCCCCTTTTTGACCCAAGGCGCTCAAAACACATAATCCTAATGCACACGCCGACACTTCTGCAGGTTAACACATGCACTGTTGGGCAACACCGATGGGTAACACTTGTGCTTGAAGTACACCTCCCACGCTGCTTTACACATTGTTTTATGACGTTTATTCAAAAACCGCATTGGGATAATATATAGGTTGTATTCGGACACGTGACGGTTGAACAAATGTCAAAGAAGTGGTGGGCCATCAAAACAATATGGCTATTGGGCAGCAAACAGTGTGACCTATCGGAGTACGCAAGGGGCCTAGATCTTACCATTTAAAGCGGATAAGGGCAAAAATGCAATTGAATCTATCCTTTTACATTATCAGATTAAGATTTGTCGAGTGATCTCAAGGGTTATGCGTTGGTCGTGTTCCCAGACATGTTGAACTATTTGGAGCTGCTGACGTCATTCCGCATGACAAAATAGATGAAAGCTTAGAAATGCATGGAGGTCTAGAACTTATTTATGTGTGGATAGGTGAAGGAAATTGGTAGAAAAATTCTCCCGGATAAATCATGCATCGTTTTTGCTCGGGTAAGGT
>NC_084637.1:33089504-33152789 GCF_033978795.1 Nerophis ophidion
TAGTATTAGTAGTACTAGTAGTACCAACAGTAGTAGTAGTAATAATAATCAACCGGGGCCCACGGCAATGGGACCCAATGGAGATGTGCCTTACCTGCAACCTGCCGGCAGCGGCGACGCAGCACTGCTACCTCACACCTGCACAAGCACGCAAACACAGGACGCCACGCCACATCCGGCCCTGCACCTTAACTCCTCTCAGGCAAGTACCTATCTCTCTGCAGCTGCTTCACTCAACTGTCACTTCAGGCTTTTGCTCCCTCGTGGTATCCTTTTGCAGGGAAGAGTCCTCCCAGATTATTATATTATTCCAAGTCTGAATAAAGAGAGATGACCAGAATCGAGAATTAACAATTTAGTTTTTACAAAAGAGTAAGTACAAACAATAATAGCAAGACCAGAGCTGGAGAGATGACCGAGCCGTGTAAAAAAAAAAAAGTCTGTGCCTCTCTCTGAAAATGGTCGCTATCCTCTTTTCTTTTGTCCATCTCGCTACAGCACCCTGGTGGAGATCGAAACCGAAAGTTTTCTTGGCGTTTGTGTTGGGCGCACACACTTTCTTTCCCACTAAGATGATTTTGTTTATCTTTTTTGACCAAGGCCAAAGCTAGTAACTTCCAATTCATTCCATTTTGACCAAAGTGGGAACATATTCCCCTAACAATAAAGAAGCTCTAGAGCAGTGGTTCTCAAATGGGGGTACGCGTACCCCTGGGGGTACTTGAAGGTATGCCAAGGGGTACGTGAGATTTTTTTTAAATATTCTAAAAATAGCAAGAATTTTAAAATCCTTGATATTTATTGAATAATACTTCAACAAATATGAATGTAAGTTCATAAAGTGTGAAAAGAAATGCAACAATGCAATATTCAGTGTTGACAGCTAGATTTTTTGTGTGGACATGTTCCATAAATATTGATGTTAAAGATTTATTTTTTTGTGAAGAAATGTTTAGAATTAAGTTCATGAATCCTGATGGATCTCTATTACAATCCCCAAAGAGGGCACTTTAAGTTGATGATTACTTCTATGTGTAGAAATCTTTATTCATAATTGAATCACTTGTTTATTTTACAACAAGTTTTTAGTTATTTGTATATCTTTTTTTCCAAATAGGTCAAGAAGGACCACTACAAATGAGCAATATTTTGCACTGTTATACGATTTAATAAATCAGAAACTGACAACATAGTGCTGTATTTTACTTTATCTCTTTTTTTCAACCTAAAATGCTTTGCTCTGATTAGAGGGTACTTGAATTAAAAAAATGTTCATCGCTGGAAAAAGGTTGAGAACCACTGCTCTGAACGATTGTTATCGGACAAATTCAGACGGCGTGCCGCCGTCACATCATGACATAGCCTGTAAAATGAGCAGAAGTGCATGTTAAACCACAAACACGCGTAGTACTTCCAAGCAAAAACAGCATGGAGGTAGAAGAGGGAGAATGGATGCATTTTGGCTTAAAACTGGCAATAAACTTGACAAATTTGGGCAACAAGTCCATTGACACAGGAAGACTTTGAGGGCAAAAGCCAAAGGATTTAAATAAGTAGTAGGTGGTATTTTTTTTGCTTATTGCGTACTATTGATTTTGTTCTGATAAAACAATTGTATGGAATAAGGGAATAGTCATATATCATGTTCATATTGTAACACTCCCCATAAATAAATGAAAACATTTACAATTAATACATGTGATTGGTATTGGACGATCTCACTCATGAACGAGCAAAAAACGGCAGGGTTTGGCAGTATAAAACCCTTATTGGAACATTCCTACTCATGTCTGCCCGATTTTAAAAAGTACTAAAAGTTAATAAGAACAAAAACTGAGGCCTTAAGAAGGTGTCAACGGGAAGCAAGCGTACATGTCAAGAGCGTACATAGTAAAAGAAAGGAGAGACATAAAGCAATGTCTCAGTTTATGTTAGAGCTAACGGTGGAAATACTAACACTCTACTACTTGTGATGATGACCTTATGCAATCTGTAGAAAAGTTGCTACGGCATCTTCACCAGTGGTCCCCAACCGATTGGTACCGGTCCGCAGAATAATTTTTTATTAATTTTTATTTAAAAAAAAATAATAATAATAATTTGTTTTTTTTTGTTTTTTAATTAAATCAACATAAAAAACACAATATACACTTACAATTAGTGCACCAACCACAAAAACGTACCTTTTTCATGACAAAAACGTTCCTTTTTCATGACAAACAAACAAAAAAAAGGATTCTCCGACCCCCCCCCCGGGCCGCGGGACAAATTATTAAGGGTTGACCGGTCCGCGGATACAAAAAGGTTGTGGACCACTGATCTACACTACCAGTGCTACATTGCAAATTGTTGTCACTACTATTGCACCAAGTAGTTTCTCATGAATAGTCTTAGTTGTTTGGAAAAGATGTAAAATGTTCCTTGTGTTATCTGTAAGCTGTGGTCAATTCTGCATGTTCATGTTTTTAGATATTCTTGCACTATTTTGTTTGATGTATATCGCCCTCCATGTCCTTTTGTTCATCAGCTGCTCTCCCTGTGCTTTAGGTGCTCCAGAAGCGGCCTGTTCCTCTTGTGGACTCCAATATTGAGGGAACCGCCTCTCACCCGCAGACCCCCAACTCCATTCCCCCCCTTCACCCCAACAATCGGGTTGGACATTCCACCAACGCCGCGGCGCCACAGCCGCAGCCAGCACACAACCACCTACCATCCCCTCCCTCCCTTCCCCCGTCCTCTACCTCAAGTGGGGCAGTACCCGGTGTGTCCGCTACCAAAGATGGCAACACTGCAGCCACCCCGGTCACGACAGCCGCGGCCATCGGCAACGGCAGTTCAGGAGGCAAGACGCCGTCGCCGCCGTCATCTGCAGACAGCAAAGCTGCGCAGTCCAGAGGCCTGGCCAATCACATCGGCAAGGTGACGGAAGGCGGTGAGAAGCAGAGCCTTAGCGCTGACAATCCTAGTTTATCTGCCATGCTGGCGGTGGGTTCCGAGGGAAAGACGGAAGTGACGGTATCCAGGACATCGCCCAGCAAAGTCAACAACATCCACATCCCCTCCACGCCACACCCACAGGGAAGCTCCGCTGCCTCCTCACCCATCTCCGCTATATCCACCGCCACGCCCTCACCCAAGTCCTCAGAACACACCCAGACGGGCGGCCACAGTCCTGTCACCACCACATCAACAGCACTGGCCATTAACGGTAACGGCAAGGGAGGGATCTCTGAGGACTCTCAAAGCCCACTGAAGGGCGAGCCACCCGCTGTCACCGACCTCAAGGCCACTCCTCCCCACGGCTCCTCTTCGTCGTCCTCGTCATCATCCTCCTCGGTGTCAATCTACCCCAGCTCCACCGACGTGCTGAAAGCCTGCAGGTAAGCCAATTGAGAAGCTGTGGTTTTGTTGTTCTGAGGGCTCCCTCTAGTGGAATTGTAGAGAAACTGACTCATCAGAAGTGGTTACATAAGTCCAAGGCTGTATTGTTGTTGCTATGCAGATATTTTGTGTCACATGGTTTGTGTCATTCCAGGCATAGTAAATACAGACCTTTTACCATTTGATCAAAACATGATTAAAGGAGACCAATGATGACTGCAAACTATATTTAAAACACTTACTTGTGGTTTAGATCAGCGGTAGGGAACCTATGGCTCTAGAGTAGGGATGCACCGATTAATCGGTAACCGAATATATTCCGCCGAATATGGCAAAAAAAGCCACATTCGGCCTTCGGTGGAATGGGTCAAAAACAAGGCCGAATAGTGGCGTGTGACGCAATCAACCAACGTGCAGTGACGCGGTGACTTTGGGATATGTTGTGTACCTGTATAAGTGTATGAGGTTACAAGCACACACTTGTTGAGATTTAGTGGGGCCTCTGTTTACATTATTAGCCTGTTGTGTAGGCTACCTGTATAAATGTATGAGGTTACAAGCACACACTTAATTGAGATTTACTTGAGCCTTCTGTTTACATTATTAGCATATCTACTGTGGCTAAGCAGACTTTTGCCAAAAGGACAATAATTCATTAGTTGTGGGTTGATCCACTTTAATGCACTTTATTTTTTTTTGGAATGCATGTTTTGTTTGAAGGCCTAATATAAATGAAAAACTTTGTGCTTTTTTTGAAAAGCAAAGCCTACTGGAATATTAAAAAAATGTCAATATTCAATAAAAAAATTACTTTATTTGAAAAACATGTCTAAATATTTATTCTAGGCTATTTATGCAATATTAAAAAAATTGTGAAAAACTGCATTCATTATTCGGTATTCGGCCTTCGGCCAAGCGTTTAAATTTTATTCGGCTTCGGCCACAAATTTTCATTTCGGTGCATCCCTACTCTAGAGCCAGATGTGGCTCTTTTAATGACTGCATCTGGCTCACAGATAAATCTTAGCTTATATTGCTTAACACGATAAGTAATGAATAATTCCGCTAAATAATGTTCAAATTATAACACATTCTCATGCATTTTGTAGTGGTTTGTGCAGCCCTTTGAGACACTAGTGATTTAGGGCTATATAAGTAAACATTGATTGATTGATTGATTTTAATTAAACCATCCATTTTCTATCGCACCTGTTCAAGAAGTATTATATTTATTATTGGTTAGCTTTAGAATAACTGTTATTAAAAAGAATAAGAGACTTATTATACTCTAAAAATGTTGGTCTTAAAAATGCACGTTGTAAGTGTTAAAAAAATATTATATGGCTCTCACGGAAATACATTTTGAAATATTTGGCTTTCATGGCTCTCTCAGCCAAAAAGGTTCCCGACCCCTGGTTTAGATAATATTTATTGAATATGCCGTGGTGTAAATTTAACTCCACGGTCACATTTATAACCCGTTTTTTGAGTCTATCTGCAAGCTATGTTTTTGCAGGCGTTTCCAGATTGCAAATGAAACAATGCCCCACCCTCTCCAAAAGTATCGTAATTTATGTTTTAAAAAATGTGCACAGTTTAAATATATATTTTGAAGTGGTCACCGCTATTTTTCCAGATATGGTGAAAACTTCATAAACATTAACATAGATTCACCCGGTCACAACATTAGGTAGACCTACCAAGCGGAGGGGGAGGAGTACATCTGACAGAGAGCTTTACATAATGGCCAAATAATTATGTCCATCTTACTAGATAAACAAATAGTCAGCGCTGATATGTAGGATTTAGATATATACAAGACGAGTTGAGTTTATACCGAAAATGGATACATGGATGATATAGCAGAGGATTGGGAGAATGTCATGTGGTCAGATGAAACCAAAATAGAACTTTTTGGTGTAAACTCAACTCGTCGTATTTGGAGGAAGAAGAATACTGAGTTGCATCCCAAGAACACCATACCTACTGTGAAGCATGGGTGTGGAAACATCATGCTTTGGGGCTGTTTTTCTGCTAAGGGGACATGACGATTGATCCGTGTTAAGGAAAGAATGAATGGGGCCATGTATCGGGAGATTTTGAGCCAAAACCTCCTTCCATCAGTGGGAGCTTTGAATGGTTGACCAAATACTTATTTTCCACCATAATTTACAAATAAATTCTTTAAAATTCCTACAATGTGAATTCCTGGATTTGTTTTTTCACATTCTGTCTCTCACAGTTGAAGTGAACCTATGATGAAAATTACAGACCTCTGTCATCATTTTAAGTGGGAGAACTTGCACAATCGCTGGCTGACTAAATACTTTTTTGCCCCACTGTTGTAAAGAGAAATGAACATATGCAATTTTAAATATATCTAAATAATTTTTTTTCAAACAATAACCATAAGTCAGAAAAGACGAAAAATTATAAGAACCCTTTTAAGCGACTTTACTCAAGTTTCCTACATGTTGACATTGTAATCTGTGTACAGAAACCTAGGAAAGAACGGGCTTTCTAACAGCAGCATCCTCCTCGACAAGTGCCCTCCGCCAAGGCTACCCCCTCCTCCCACGCCAGCCCTTCCCAAAGACAAGCTCAACCCACCGACCCCCAGCATCTATGTGAGTAGCAGAGAGCTGTCTCTGCCCTCTCTTCCGCTGATGGCAATAAATACTGACTCTACTGACAATCTGTTCCCTGTCCTTGGACCAGCTCGAGAATAAACGAGATGCTTTCTTCCCACCATTGCACCAATTCTGCACAAATCCCTCCAACCCTGTCACTGTCATTAGAGGACTGGCTGGAGCACTCAAACTGGGTAGAGACTGCCACAGCTCTTTCACACGCTGCTACATGTTCCATCCTAAAATAAGCCGCTTTAATTCTCATCCTGCTTTTATTTGGTGTCCGCAGACCTGGGCCTGTTCTCCACAAAGACGTTGGTTGAGGCCAACCCGGAGCACTTGGTGGAGGTGTGGACGCAGCTCTCGCAACCCGCTGATGAGAACTGGGACATGACGGGGACTAAGAAAATGTGGCGCTGTGAAAGTGCCCGAGCCCACACGACTATCGCCAAGTATGCACAGTATCAGGCTGCTTCCTTCCAGGAATCCTTACGGGTGAGTGACACAATAATATACCTACTGTACATAGCTGCCAACTCTTAGAAGACTTCCGGAAATTGCACTTACCGTATTTTTCGGATTATAAATCGCTCCGGAGTATACATCGCACCGGCCGAAAATGCATAATAAAGAAGGAAAAAAACATATATAAGTCGCACTGGAGTATAAGTCGAATTTTTGGAGGAAATTGATTTGATAAAATCCAACACCAAGAATAGACATTTGAAAGGCAATTTGAAATAAATAAAGAATAGTGAACAACAGGCTGAATAAGTGTAGGTTATATGAGGCATAAATAACCAACTGCTATGTTAACCTAACATATTATGGTAAGAGTCATTCAATCAATCAATCAATCAATCAATGTTTACTTATATAGCCCTAAATCACAAGTGTCTCAAAGGGCTGCACAAACCACTACGAAATCCTCAGTAGGCCCACATAAGGGCAAGGAAAACTCACACCCAGTGGGACGTCGGTGACAATGATGACTATGAGAACCTTGGAGAGGAGGAAAGCAATGGATGTCGAGCGGGTCTAACATGATACTGTGAAAGTTCAATCCATAATGGATCCAACACAGTCGCGAGAGTCCAGTCCAAAGCGGATCCGACACAGCAGCGAGAGTCCCGTTCACAGCGGAGCCAGCAGGAAACCATCCCAAGCGGAGGCGGATCAGCAGCGCAGAGATGTCCCCAGCCGATACACAGGCAAGCACTACATGGCCACCGGATCGGACCGGACCCCCTCCACAAGGGAGAGTGGGACATAGGAGAAAAAGAAAAGAAACGGCAGATCAACTGGTCTAAAAAGGGAGTCTATTTAAAGGCTAGAGTATACAAATGAGTTTTAAGGTGAGACTTAAATGCTTCTACTGAGGTGGCATCTCAAACTTTTACCGGGAGGGCATTCCAGAGTCCTGGAGCCCGAAATGAAAAAGCTCAAATAACTATAACATATAGAACATGCTATACCTTTTACCAAACAATCTGTCACTCCTAATCCATAAATCCCATGAAATCTTCTTCCTCGATGTCGCTTCTAAACAACTCTGCCAACTCCAAAGGTATGCGCCGCTTCCTCTTGTCCTTTTCTGCTGCATATTTCACTACGTCCAGTTTGTAATCTGCACTACATGATTTCCTCTTCGGTGCCAGTTTTGTTCAGCCCTTCTCAGTTTTTATAAGTTACCGCCAACGATGAAATGATCTATTTTAATAGCTACGGCAGTAGCATATAGCATATGGCAGTGAGCATTCCATGACCCACAATGCACTTCTGCCATGACCCTCCCCCGCCGAATTCTTATTGGTTGACGTGTGTGTGACGATTGCTGCCATTTTCTTGGTCTCTTCCGCGAATGAGATAAATAATATTAGTTGATATTTTACGGAAATATGTTAATAATTTCACACATAAGTCGCAACTGAGTATAAATCGCACCCCCGGCCAAACTATGAAAAAAACTGCGACTTATAGTCCGTAAAATACGGTACATATTTGCCGACATCCTGGCTCAATTAAAAATCACCCTGATTCTGACGTTTTTTGTGATCTAAAATACTCAAGTTTGTCAATCAAGTCGAGAAAGTAAAAATTGGATATTGAATGTTTTATATTAATATCTCGATCATGCAGCATTGTAGAGGGCACAAAAAAACCCCCAAAAACTGCTGACTCTGTGTATGGCTGAATTGTGCACGGAATACAGTTGGCTAACATATAGCATATGAATTGCTAACGACCTTTTTATTTGTATCAACTAGGGGTGTAACAATTGATCGATTTATTTCCCTAAGATTTAACTCCACCAATCTGCTCTTAAATTGGTTTTCCGGAAGATATATATAGATTTAACATCGATTCAAAAGGTAGGATTCAAAACATGGGTTTTAAGAACGGCAGACTTAATAGGATATTTAGCATCTTTAATGATAAGGCCGTTAAACATTACTCAAATCTCGTCTGCCTGTCTGTGGCGCCATCACCGTCAGTCATCAAAACAAGAATGAAAGGTCCCAACAAATGCAAATGCCACTAAACAATAAGCCACAACACAACTTTCAGCTATAGCCACAACAAAAGCCACAACAAATTTAAATGCTGCAACACAAAAACATAAAGCCACAACACAACTTTAAAGGGGTCATATGTTATATATTTTTTATAAATACTACATTTTGGTCCACATAACATTAAATTATGGTGGTTTTCGCGTATGTTTTGCTGTAAAGACCTTACTTTAGGCCACTTTCTGTCTGCTTTAAAAAGTTAATAGTTGGCAACTAAACTACACCCCACAGCTATGTTTGGTCGTCGTTTGTGTATTTTGTTTTGCTAAGACCATATGGAATATGGACACGGATGATCACCACCAGCCATCAAATTTTTATTTGACTTTCACCACAACACTACATCCCAAATGACATAGCAAGACCGGTGGCTCACCGTGGTTTGTGTCGGCTCAAAGAAGGAGACAACGAAACGGTAAACATTGAGTAAGAAAGCTAGGTTGGACATTTCTGGTAAAATACGCTGGCTAAGGTTAAACTTCTACCGAGTCTTTCTTTCTCTAATGCTAAATCCTAGATGTATGTGTGTGTATTTTGAACATAAATGGTTTTCTATTCTGTATAACTTTCACTGATGCTGCTTTGAACTCTTGTAAACAACAGAAGTTCAAGCCGAGCTACTTCACTAACCTTCTAACGGACTATATTACTAACTTGGCCAATGCCAAACACAGTAGACACTGATCCAATTAAAAGTATTTTTTAACAAAATCATGCTTTATTTCGCTGGATGAAGGGAGGCTGTTGACTTAAAATAGAAGGCTAAGCTAGGTACACAATAACTCAAGCTAACATTGCTAAAGTATCATTCACACAGTTCTAACATACTGTTATTACTTACTGTTTCATTGTCTCCTCCATTGCCATAAATAGTAGTAACCGACTCCGCCAATAAATGCAGTTTTTAAAAAAAATCCATCTTTTTGGAAAGGTTTGTGGTTGGTGAGGCAGGACTCTTCTTTGCTCACACTCTAAGCTACTTGTTTTCAGTTGAAGGCACATTGCCATGAGTCATTAAGGTTTAAAGTAAGGCACTTCAGATGAGGCTGAAAGTTTGTTTACTTTAACCAGCAAAAGTCCTTACACAAACAGGGCATTTTCCTTTATCGTGCACATCGTGTTGTGGCACAGCCGGATTTGAATAAAATAAAATAGGCTGACTTGTGCAAGGATGTTTGGGTAAATTTCTACCATACATGAATAATCCGCTGACATCACATATGGCAAAAACGTCCTCCAAATGATCGTTTGGAGGAAGTATGAAGGATGGAAAGATTGTTGTATAAATATCTCTGCAATGCCTCCACGGTTTGATTTCAAATTTTTGGTATTTATTCTACCAGTAGGTAAGAAAAGTTGGTTGTGTATGATAGGGCCTATTTAAGCCACAAAGGACGCATGCGGCAGACACAACAGAAGTCGGAGTGGACCAAATTTCGTTGACGGGCCAAGTGGCTGAGGCAGGAGGTTGAAATTGATGTAATGAATACAGTATCTTACTATGGTTGAAAACAATGTAATGAACACAGTATACTAGTATTATTGAAAAAGTAAAATATAAGTTATTTATGACTGAAATGTGGTCACACTTTACTTACATTTGCAACTTTGTTCATTACACCATTTTCAACTTTCGGCCTCAGGAAGTCAGTCCGTCAGCAAACTTGTCCGTTGTCACTTGTGTTCCGTCTGCACTACAACGAGCTAATGCAACAAAATGTCATTCTTATCTGTACTATAAAGCAGTGCTCCCCAACCTTTTTGTAGCTGCGGACCGGTCAACGCTTGATAATTTGTCCCGCGGCCCGTCTCGTGGGAGCGGGGGGAGGGTGGAGGGGAGTTTACTTTTTTTTTTTCTCTCATGAAAAATGATAAATAATAAACGTGAATCCTCTGTGTACTCATATGGTCCTTTATTAAAACACTACGGCAACAACGTAACAGGTATATATACATATTTTTTGTCATAAAAAAAAGTTAAATAATAATAATAATGGATTAGATTTATATCGCGCTTTCCTATTGTTAGATACTCAAAGCGCTCACAGAGAAGTGGGAACCCATCATTCATTCACACCTAGTGGTGGTAAGCTACATTTGTAGCCACAGCTGCCCTGGGGTAGACTGACGGAAGTGTGGCTGCCAGTTTGCGCCTACGGCCCCTCCGACCACCACCAAACATTCACTCATCATTCATTCACCGGTGTGAGCGGCACCGGGGGCAAGGGTGAAGTGTCCTGCCCAAGGACACAACGGCAGCGATTTTGGATGTTAATAGGTGGGAAGCGAACCTGCAACCCTCAGGTTTCTGGCACGGCCGCTCTACCCACTACGCCATGCCGCCCCTAAACGTGAATCCTCTTTGTACTCATATGGACCTTTATTAACACATTACGGCAACAACGTAACAAGTATATATATATATTTTTTGTCATAAAAAAAAGTTAAATAATAAACGTGAATCCACTGTGTACTCATATGGACCTTTATTAGCACATTACGGCAACAATGTAACAAGTATTTATATATTTTTTTTGTCATGAAAAAATGTAAATAATAAATGTGAATCCACTGTGTACTCATATGGACTTTTATTAGCACATTACGGCAACAACGTAATGAGTATATATATATTTTTTGTCATAAAAAAGTTAAATAATAAACGTGAATCCACTGTGTACTCATATGGACTTTATTAGCACATTACGGCAACAACGTAACGAGTATAATTTAATTTTTTTGTCATGAAAAAATTTAAATAATAAACGTGAATCCACTGTGTACTCTTATGGAGCTTTATTAGCACATTGCGCCAACAACATAACATGAGTATAACATGTTTTTTTCCTTCAAAATACTCCAGGGGCTTGTCTTTTAATCCAAGGTGCTTGGTCTCTAAGTGGCGAAGCAGTTTTGAAGGTTACATTGCCTCATTAGAGAGCTGCTCGCCACATATTATGCAGAGCGGGCTCGGTGCGTGGGAATCACCTGTTGCGATAAATCCATAATTGAAGTAGGACTCCTGGTAATGTCTGTTAAACGCTTTCTTTTTGTTGGAAGTCGTAGGCTGTTCTTCTCTCTCTTCACTGTGCCTTTTCCCTTTCACAAAGAAACTTTCCAAAGACGTCTGTTTTTTTTACTAATTTTCCTAGCTAAGTTAAATTTTGCCGCTCACGTGACCAAGATATAACCGAGAGAATCCGGTCATTTTTCAAAATAAAATACTAAAAAAAAAATTAAAAAAAACTCGTTCGGGCTCAGATTATAAATAAAACAGAAATAACTCATTATTTCTTGTTCTTATTTGTAAAAGCTTAGTTTTTTTCAATTTTGGCAACTCCTTATTACACTGGATCAAGACGCTATATAATGAAGTGAAGTGAATTATATTTATATAGCGCTTTTCTCTAGTGACTCAAAGCGCTTTACATAGTGAAACCCAATATCTAAGTTACATTTAAACCAGTGTGGGTGGCACTGGGAGCAGGTGGGTAAAGTGTCTTGCCCAAGGATACAACAGCAGTGACTACATTGGCAGCACTGTGTGACGTCACAGGGAGATGGCCAGTGTCTTCGCAGAGAGCCGAAAATAAGGCACTTTAAAGCTTTATTTAGGGATATTCCGAGACCGGTAAAATTTTGAAAAAAATTTCAAAAAATACAACAAGCCACTGGGAACTGATTTGTATTGTTTTTAACCCTTTTGAAATTGTGATAATGTTCCCCTTTAACTGATTCGGATGACTTGCATTGATTGGAATCCAACAGAAGTGCGGATAACGTCGGCATGGAAATGGAAACAAACAATGGCGAATACCACAGCAAGATATAGCGACATTAGTTCGGATTCAAACTCGGATTTCAGCGACTTAAGCGATTCAACAGATTACGCATGTATTGAAACAGATGGTTGGAGTATGAAAATATTGAAGAAGAAACTGAAGCTATTGAGCGAATAGCTATTGACGCTATTTATAGCCATAGCATGGCCGAATAGCTGCGTTAGCATCGCCGGTAAAATGTGCGGACCAAACGATCAGGACTTTCGCATCTTTTGACATTGGAGCAACTTAAATCCGTCGATTGGTAAGTGTTTTTTTTGCATTAAATGTGGGTGGAAGGAAACGTAATATAGTTGCAAATACATCTGCAGGTTATCCATACATCTCTGTGCCATGTCTGCTTTAGCACCGCCGGTAAATAGCATGTTAGCATCGATTAGCGTAGCATGTTAGCATCGATTAGCTGGCAGTCAACATCAACAAAACTCACCTTTGTGATTTCGTTGACTATCGTTGCAAATGCATCTGCAGGTTATCCATACATCTCTGTGCTATGTCTGTCTTAGCATCGCCGGTCAAATGTGGAGACACTGGCACATTCAATGGGGGTCTGGCGGCAGACACTTTGGCATCTTCAGGCCAGTGGTGCAACTTGAATCCCTCCCTGTTAGTGTTGTTACACCCTCCGACAACACACCGTCGAGGCATGATGTCTCCAAGGTTCCAAAAAATAGTCAAAAAAACGGAAAATAACAGAGCTGAGACCCGGTGTTTGTAATGTGTTGAAAATGAAAATGGCGGGTGTGTTACCTCGGCGACGTCACATTCTGACGTCATCGCTTCCAGCGCGATAAACAGAAAGGCGTTTAATTCGCCAAAATTCACCCATTTAGAGTTCGAAAATCGGTTAAAAAAATACATGGTCTTTTTTCTGCACCATGAAGGTATATATTGACGCTTACATAGGTCTGCTGATAATGTTCCCCTTTAATACTTCAACTTATATTCTTGTCTTCATGAAAGAAAGGACTCTATATGTGTTAAACATTATTGCATTATCATTAAAATCCTTTAATCTGTTAACAAAAGTGTATGTTTCATAAATAAAAACATATAAATGATATATATGAATGAAGTAGATCCCCTCGACTTGGTCGATTGAAAAGTAGCTCGCCTGCAGAAGAAGTGTGGGCACCCCTGAGCTACTGGATTGCAGACACCAAATATTGGCATCCATGCACCTACGTACAAAAGATTGATGTTTTTCAGTCACTAACGCCAAGATCATGTTTAATTCTGTTTCCAGGAGGAAAATGAGAAGAAGGCACTAAAGGAACCCCCCGACACCGAGCCTGTAGCAGAGAGGTACAAAAAACCTATTTTGGGTTACTTATGTTATTGTTAAGCAGCAGCCTCATTAATAACGCCTTCCTGTTTTTGTTAGTGTTGCACGCAAAAGAAGAGGCCCTTTAAAGCACATTAAGTTTGGAACTAACATCGACGTGTCGGATGAGAGGAAGTAAGAATGGCTTTCTTTATCAGCTGGTTTGTTCCCATGGTGACCGTGATCGTCCTTAAAAGGCTGTTCCATCCATCTCCACTAGGTGGAAGCAGCAACTTCAGGAACTTAGTAAGCTGCCAGCATTCGCTCGTGTTGTGTCTGCTGGCAACCTACTGAGCCATGTGGGCCACACCATCTTAGGAATGAACACTGTTCAGCTCTACATGAAGGTCCCAGGGAGCCGAATACCAGGTTAGTGCACTCCAGTGGATTATTAGTTGTTCTCTTAATGTTGTCATGGATATTTTGGGCACTTAGGAAGATTTGGTTCGCATCCCCGCAGGTCACCAGGAGCACAACAACTTCTGTGCCGTCAACATCAACATTGGGCCTGGAGATTGTGAATGGTTCGCTGTACCAGAGGCCTACTGGGGTGTGATGAGCAACTTCTGTGAAAAGTAAGGTTATGCTTTCAGAGAGTCAGTGTTGTCAGGCTTCAACCTCTCAATTGTTTGTACTCCCCACTCCAGCAACAACATCAACTTCCTAATGGGCTCGTGGTGGCCAAACTTGGAAGACCTGTATGAGGCCGACGTGCCCGTGTACCGCTTCATCCAGCGCCCAGGCGACCTGGTGTGGCTCAACACGGGCACCGTCCACTGGGTACAGGCCATCGGCTGGTGCAACAACATCGCCTGGAACGTCGGCCCGCTCACAGGTCAGTGGAACATATGCAGAAAAGTGACATTTTTTTAAGACACAAAGCAAGAAACACAGCTCAAAACTTTTCTGAATTAAAAAAAAACTCTATAATATTGTGACCTTTTAGAATGGCATTTGTCTCACCTCTAATTGAACTCTCCAGCTGATTATTGAACTTTTCAGCTGATTGGCTTCTATTTTCTTGCTCCACTTTGTGTCTGAACTTACTCATTTCCATATAAACTGCACTACTTTGTCACACTTAATGGATGCAACTTGAACAAAAGTCAGCAGGTGTGCGGTATCGCTGTGAGTGGCAGACATCAGTGCTCATACATTGAATACATGCAGTACACATGAATATATCCACTAAAGTCAAACTTTACTTATACAGCACTTTTTATATACAGACAAATACAAATAGTTTACACACATGCACATTCAGCACTATTCACAATAACGAAACATGGCATGGCACTGAAGATTGAGGGGGAAAAAACACCTTTGTATCGTCCACCCTGGAGAATAACTAAAATTTATGCCATCTATAAAATGGTGTGAAACATATGATAAAACACATGTAAAATATCATAAATATAAATAATATAGTCATAAAATAATGAAAACTTAATATTGAGAAAATAAGAGTATTAATAGCAATTAATACAATAGTAAATAACACTATAATAATATAATTAAAAAAACGTAAGCATTTAACACAATCAGTAAAGAGCACTCAATTTACTGATTGATATAATTTCCTATCTTCACCTATGGTCATTAGCTTTGAGTTGTGATGGAAAGTTCAAGATCACGGGTTCAAGCGGCCAAAATGAGTTTCCTCCGTCGGGTGTCTGGTCTCTCCCTTAAAGACAAGGTGAGAAGCTCTGTCATTCGAGAAGAGCTTAAAGTAAAGCCGCTGCTCCTCCACATGGAGAAGAGCCAGATGAGTTGGTTCGGGCATCTGGTCCGGATGGCCCCCAACTACTTCCCTTGACAGCTGTTTAGGGCACATCCGACTGGAAGGAGGCCATTGGGAAGACCCAGGACAACAGCCTTTGTTCGGAATTTGTCATTGTTCATTTGGAAGTGCCTCAGGGATCTGTTTTGGGTACCCTCTTATTTGTCTTGTACATCAATGATCTCGAACATTTCTCTGATGCTAATATGCTTTTTTATGCTGACGATACAATAATTTATTGCCTTGGATCATCTCTTGAATTCCCTGCTGAATGCTTTTGTTGCTGTGCAGTATTCACTTATATACTTAAAACTGGTTCTCAGTGCTGACAAGACAAAACTTAGGTGGTTTTGTAATCATAAGAAGGTTCCTCAAACTCCACTGGTAGTGTCCACTCTTGTTTGAAATATCACAGAAGTGGTGCATGAATATAAATACTTTGGTGTTTTAATTGATGACTCCCTCACTTTTAAAACTTTTATTGATAAATTGGTGAAGAAACTAAAACTTATATTGTTTTTTTTCTTCCGTAATAAGAAATGTGTTTATTTTGGTGTAAAAAGTGCCTTGTCTTTGCCACATTTTTATCTATAATATATAAAAGCAATCTTTTTAATATGAATGCTACTTGGTCCTGTCTAAAGATGGTGGACTCTGTTTACCATGCTTCTTTGAGATTCATTTCAAACTGTGGAGCCACGACTCAGCACTGACTTGTACTCTCGGGTGGGATGGCCTTCTCTGTCCACTAGGAAACAATGTCACTGGTACACTTTTATTTACAAAGCTCTTGTGGGACTACTACCTTCTTACATCTGTACATTGATTACACACAGATGTACGGACTCTTATGCTCTGAGATCTGACAATCAGCTGTTGGTCTCTGTCCCTTTTGCTCGCACTGAGCTGGGGAAAAAAACGTATTGTCTATGCAGATCCTTGTACTTGGAATGTGTTACAAAAAAACTAGAAGCCGACTGAAATGCTATCCTTAAAAATGCTTTTAAATCTAAACTTAAGATCATTTGAAGCAGCCTCAGTTATTTGTAACTTTTACTTGATGTCCATCCTGTCATTTTAATGTGTAATGTGAATATAATTTTACGTTTAACTTTGCTGCCTCTTGGCCAGGACTCCCTTGAAAAAGAGGTTTTTAATCTCAATGAAATGGTTTTCTGGTTAAATAAAGATTACATTCAAAAAATAAAATAACTGGCTTGGGAATGCCTTGGGATTCTCCTGTAGGAGTTGGATACAATAACACTTTCATACTCATTTCTCCTCAAAATTCAACAGCCGACCAAAACTGCACACTTTCAGCCCTCGCGCTTTAAACCAAATAATTTTTGAGAAAATAATGTTTTTTGTGCAAATCATACTTTACAAAATACAAATGTAATTCCTGGTAGTTTTTTCTCTTCGCCTTAAATGGCTTCTGACAGTTATAAAAGTATTGACAGTACATTTTTTTATAATATGAAAGAAATTGCAAATTAATGTGTATTTTGGCATTCCATCACTGCAAATTTTGCTCCTTCAAATGCAAAACAACGATGAAGAAATATCCAAGCTTTTCTTCTGAAACTCTGTATTTGGTTAGTGTAGGTATACAGGATGTAAGGCACAGTGATTTTATTGTGACGGCTGGAAGTGTGTTGTTTCTGGCGCACTTGACGACAATGTTGCATGTGAAAATGTAAACAAAAGCCTAAACCAATATTCAATACAGTTATGGATCTCTAGTTTATTATTTTACCAAGTTGTTTAAATAAACATACACTCTTTAATTTTGTGATTTCCACAGATTTGACTATTCACTTGATTTTGTCATTGATGTGTTGAGACTTGATAGACACCCTCAAGTTTTTTATATAATTTTAGCGCAATGCAAATTGTTTGCTCTGATTTTCAGCACATCAATACAAGTTGGCCGTGGAGCGTTACGAGTGGAATAAACTTCAAAGTGTAAAATCCATGGTTCCTATGGTGCACCTGTCCTGGAATATGGCACGCAACATAAAGGTGTCGGATCACAAGCTGTTTGAGATGATCAAGTGAGTCAAACTTTCACACGTTTCACTGTACTCAGTCAGATGTATGTTTTCTCTAAACCGGAACATTCCCGCCTGACACCTTGCTCGCAGGTACTGCTTGCTGCGGACGCTAAAGCAGTGTCAGTGGGTGAAAGAAGCCTTGGCGACAGCTGGCAAAGAAACAGTTCTGAAGCCCAGAACGAGAGACGAACCGGCCCACTACTGCACCATCTGTGAGGTTAGTAAAGTGCTGTGGATTCTGCTTTGACATCTGACCAACGAGTGATACTGGTTTCAATGTCTCATTTTATACCACCAACCTTCTGGGGCAGCTTGGTTTGAGTGGTCAAGCGGCCATTTTTCAACTACAATATGTGCCTGCTTGTTCAGTTTTGCCCAAAAGTCTGCGGTTAAACTGTGGCGACAGGTTTGAAGACGCCACAAAATCAACGCATTCGTTTGATTTTTATAATTGGCCACAAGGATGTGCGAAAAAGTCTCTAATGCATATTTCTGTAAAGTGTCCCCTTGCCACTTTGCGGTTCACTCAAAGCCTGGTGTATGCTCTTGCGTCGCATAGCCGTTGTCTTCCCTCCCTTTGCGTAGCCTCCTACGTGAACCTCCCAAAAATCCTAAGTTAAGTTTAAGTACCACTGATAGTGTGCCTCGCCGGCAACGCGGAGCTGTGTAACACATGCTGAATGTGGCTTGGCATTGTCTTGCTGAAATAAGCAGGGGCGTCCATGAAAAAGACGGCGCTTAGATGGCAGCATATGTTGTTCCAAAACCTGAATGTACCTTTCAGCATTAATGGTGCCTTCACAGATGTGTAAGTTACCCATGCCTTGGGCACTAATGCACCCCCATACCATCACAGATGCTGGCTTTTGAACTTTGCGTGGATAACAGTCTGGATGGTTCGCTTCCCCTTTGGTCCGAATGACACGATATCGAATATTTCCAAAAACAATTTGAAATGTGGACTCGTCTGACCACAGAACACTTTTCCACTTTGCATCAGTCCATCTTAGATGATCTCGGGACCAGAGAAGCTGGTGGCGTTTCTGGATGTTGTTGATAAATGGCTTTAGCTTTGCATAATAGAGTTTTAACTTGCACTTACTCATGTAGCGACAAACTGTGATTGGTCCGTTTTTGCCAGGGAGGGTCCATGAACACAGGCATGCAGACTTTGTTCCTGAAATTAGGGCTGAGTGATATAGACAAAAAAGTATATCTCGAAATATTTTTACCTTAACTCGATATTCGATATATTTTCTGTAAAAAATATTTAAAAAAGATATGAATTTTTGAGCGAGCTTTACTAAAATTGAAATAAATGACAAATGTACTGTAAACAGTCAGTGGAACTTTTATTAACCCAGTCAGTCAATGTGGGTATTAACAGCACAGAAAATAAACTGTTTAAGTAGAACAGAATAACAAAGCATAGATAAAATAGAAAAACAAAGAATGCGTAAATAAAATAGAAACGTATTCTTTCTACATAAAATAAATAACTGTGCAAATAATACAAAATGTATCAAACTCCGATAAAAAAATCAACTTGCAGGCAGGCACTTTGTAATTCCCAGTCGACGATGTAATGGACTGTCACACACCTACGGTTCTGTGGTCCTACTAGACCACACACACGTTTGTGATCAGTGCCAAGTAAGTGACTTGACTTAATTGTGCGACTATGATCTTGTTGTTTGTTTCAAAATGATTAAACTATTCGATGTGAAAATATAAAGAGTAGAAATAATGAACAAAATGTCAGCTACTGTCTTGTTGTAAAACACCAATGAAAATGAAATGTAGCATTTAGACAGGCTATGCTGTAGCAAGAGTCATCACATGTCCACAATCATGTGTGTTCTTGAAAGTGTATTCCATGACTTCCATGTTGAGAGCAGTTTTGATTTGGGCTTCCATGGTTAAACAAATCAAATGTTGGCCATTGTTTTATCCAGACGCCTGCATTTGTCCAAATGTGGCCAAGTATACGCATTGTGGATTGCCTGGACGTGGTCTACATCGCTAAAAGAGAAATTTAAGGAAGAGAATCCCTCTGCCTTCTTCCACTAGTTTCTTTAAATATATAAATCGCTCGGTTGAATATTCCCTCTTCTGTTCGTCTCTCCCTCTCTCGTCGTCATTTTGGATGCGTGTTGTGATTTTCCTTCTTGTTTCGATGACCTGCCCTATCTTGCCTCTGATTGGCCTAATCTCAACCAATCCTCATCACAGTAAACAACCAACCAATCATGGATGTTCTCATACGTGCTTGGAAGGAGGAAGGGGAGGGGTTTAGTAGCCCATGGAGGGGGTGCGGGGGAGAACAAGGAACACAATAAATAAGAGGCGTTTGGTCATTTTAACGTGAAATAAATGATATCGATATTGTGAGTGTGAATGTTGTCTGTCTGTCTGTGTTGGCCCTGCGATGAGGTGGCGACTTGTACAGGGTGTACCCTGCCTACCGTCCCAATGCAGCTGAGATAGGCTCCAGCACCCCTCGCAACCCCGAAAAGGGACAAGCGGTAGAAAAATGGATGGATGGATGAATTACGATATTTTCCTAATTTATATCTTGTTTGAAAATATATCGGTATATCGTCCAAACTCGATATATATCGCCCGGCCCTTCTTTAAATGCACAAGTTATTGTATGCAATAAAACAGTGATTAAACATTTGCATGAAAACTGATATTGTGTCCTTAATATCTCGGTGAGCTCTGAAAAGAATTACTGAATGTGTGTTTTTCCGCTTATTGTCTTGTTGTTGCATCCAGAAGAAGTCACAATGTGAAAGTACGACACTTAACTTTTATTGTACATCTTGTAACAGGTTCAATTCCGACACGTTCTTTCTCATGCATACAATTCTTTCTCTCACACTTATTTCTGATTCTACGTCAATAATCTTTCAGTCATGGCATATTTACTAACATTTGTGAACTCTGAACATGACCATAGAAATACCGGTAAACACCAGCATGCCGTTAACATAGTTATTTAACAGTTTTGTTTATTTTCAATTACATGTTGGATCTCTCTTGTCCTGTGTCCCGAACAGCCGAATATTGTTGCACAGTCCATCTTCACAAAGGTTTATAAGTAAAACATTCATTAAAAGTAACCTGATTATTGTGAATGATTAGTTCCACTGTAGACAAAGTTGTCGATGTTGTGGTTCAGTGGTTGTATAGAAGTTGTCACTCTTCACAGCAAGGAATTACACAGTATATATATATATGGTCTGGCTTCACGGTGGCAGAGGGGTTAGTGCGTCGTCCTCACAATACGAAGGTCCTGCAGTCCTGGGTTCAATCCCAGGCTCGGGATCTTTCTGTGTGGAGTTTGCATGTTCTCCCCGTGAATGTGTGGGTTCCCTCCTGGTACTCCGGCTTCCTCCCACTTCCAAAGACATGCACCTGGGGATAGGTTGATTGGCAACACTAAATTGGTCCTAGTGTGTGAATCTGAGTGTGAATGTTGTCTGTCTATCTGTGTTGGCCCTGCGATGAGGTGGCGACTTGTCCCGGGTGTACCCTGCCTTCCGCCCGATTGTAGCTAAGATAGACACCAGCGCCCCCGCGACCGCAAAAGGGAATAAGCGGTAGAAAATGGATGGATATACGGTCTGCAGTTGCTCCTTTGGGAGACACTGCCCCTTAGTGTTTTGGAAGAGAGTTGCAAGTTTGGCGCCACCTCCCACGAATAAACAAAATCGAACAAGACGCCCTCAGTGGGACCCAAGCTACGCGACGCAAGAGCATACTTGCCAACCCTCCCGGATTTTCCGGGAGACTCCCGAAATTCAGCGCCTCTCCCGAAAACCTCCTGAAATTCAGGCGGAGCTGGAGGCCACGCCCCCTCCAGTTCCATGCGGACCTGAGTGAGGACAGCCTGTTTTCACGTCCGCTTTCCCACAATATAAACAACGTGTCTGCCCAATGACGTTATAACTGTAGAATGATCAAGGGCGAGTTTTTGGTTTCCTATGTGTGTTTGTTGTTAGGCAGTTTCATTAACGTCCTCCCAGCGCGGTAACAACACACAACAACAGCAGTCACGTTTTCGTCTACCGTAAAGCAGTTCGTCTGCCGTAAACAACAATGATGTGACACTCTTAAACAGGACAATACTGCCATCTACTGTGCATGCATATGGTTAGAAAAATAGTGACAAAGAATTGAACAAGGATTTATATCTGCACCTTATTACTTTTATCCTGCACTACAACGAGCTAATGCCATGACATTTTTTTCTCATCTTTTCAAATTTGAATGACAATAAAAAGGAAGTTTAAGTCTATATGTGAGCACGGGCATGTACAAATAAATGAATGTATGGGAAACTCTGAAAATTGATCCTTGGTTCCCCCTTTTTTTGTTTTGAAGTTGCTTTGAACAGAATAATGAATTCCGAGCATCAATGGCAACCATGAGTGCACAGTTATTCAAACAGTGTTCAAAATGAGTTGTTTTTAAGTGAAGCCTACGTGTGTCTGATGCAGGTGGAGGTGTTCAACCTGTTGTTTGTGCGGCGCGAACTCCTGTCCAAGAAGCAGCACGTGGTTCACTGCCAGGACTGTGCCCGGAAAGGCAGTGCCACGCTGGATGACTTTGTGGTGTTGGAGCAGCACAGGATGGACGACCTCATGCAGGTCTATGACCAATTCACATTAGTAAGTCTGCACTTTCATCTCAAGATGGAATCCAGGGACTCATAATGTTGAAACAGGCCTGGGCTTTCATTCAGACATTAAGAAAACAATGGCTGCCGTTAAAGGCAGAGTATTTTCCAATTGGTCATCCGTAACAGCAATATGATGGAACCGCCATTTACAAACTAAATCTGTTCTTGAACGGGTTTCGAAAATCAAAAAGTTTGTATAGTAAAGCACATTTTTTCCATAAGAGACAACGTAAACATGAATAATGGGTTCCAGCCTTGACAAAAGTCCATATTTTAGTGAAGGTTTGTACACTTTGAACGCAATATGAAGTGCAACACCGGGGTGTCCAAACGTTTTGCCTCCCAGGGCCACAGTGAAAACGTGCCATTGGTCCTCAAGCCAAACAGAGATTTTCACCATACACCACAAAGGAGGAATTTAGCCTCATACGAGTAATAGTTGATTATAATCTATTAGACATTGGCACAATTGTGGCCTGGTTCAGTTAGCATACAACTGCATCTTTTATGTACATGTTGAACCTCAAAATACTCAAAAAAGGTCATTTTCTGCAGATTTCCACCACTTGTAGGTGTTATTCCGTGATGAGTTAGCCCTGGATATTTACTCATAATACTTTCAGACTTTACCCAGACAAATTATATATATGGGTGCTACATTTTGAAGCGTTTAGGTTTTCACTATATGACGTGGGCGAAGCATGGCGACCAATTTTACTTCTCCATCCAGCGTCAAAAAGTCACTACTTTACCGTAGAGCAGTGGTCTCCAATTCAGACACAATTCATTGGCATTTACAAAAAAATTGTTAGATATTACGGAAAAAAAAAAACAAATCTGTCTGCTCAATCACCAGAATTTTACTGTAAAATGTACTGTTTTTTTTACACCAGATTACCGTATTTTTCGGACTATGACTCGCGATTAGGAGTGACAGATTGTTTGGTGAAGGTATAGCATGTTCTATATGTTATAGTTATTTGAATGACTCTTACCATAATATGTTAGGTTAACATAGCAGTTGCTTATTTATGCCTCATATAACCTACACTTATTCAGCCTGTTGTTCACTATTCTTTATTTATTTTAAATTGCCTTTCAAATCTCTATTCTTGGTGTTGGGTTTTATCGAATAAATTTCCCCCAAAAATGCGACTTACACTCTAGTGCGACTTATGTTTTTTTCCTTCTTTACTCTGCATTTTCGGCAGGTGCGACTTATACTCCAGAGCAACTTATACTCCGAAAAATACGGTATCAGATTGTATGTGGGTTTATTTTGTACCCTTCGTGTTCATATTTCACTGTTTGTTGCATTTTTGATGAGTTTCACTTGATTGTGAAAAGTGTGGATGGAAAGGGGGTGTGACGTTCATATTTTGTCAATATTCAGTGTTTTATCCTTCATAGAAAAATGTAAAATTCCATTATGTTTTTTAAGGCGATCTGTCATAACGTTTTTAGTATTCAATCAGACATTATTGTGAGGTTTTGTATTAGTGTTCATTAAAATAGATATACCGGCCCCCAGACACATTTTTTCTTTAAATGTGGCCACCGAGTCAAAATAATTGCCCAGGCCTGTTATAAATTAACTAGAAGAGACAATTCCTGAAGACATTGCGTGTGAATGCTCCAATGTTGAACTTAAACTGAAAAAAACTCCCCAAAAATACGGTACTGTAAATTCAAAAATCGTACCACTGTTGTTTTGTGGTAAATTCTAGTGACTGAGCAGCCTATTTTTTACTGTAAAATTTATGGCCATTTTCTTTTGCGCTGCATTACTCTACATTGAAAGAAGGTACCACTGTTTTTTTTGCTGCAACATTCTGGCAACGGAGCAACTACTTTTCTTACTGTAAAATATACATTCTCAGTTTTTGTAGTGCGTCGCGGTAAATGGAAAAATGGTGCCACTGATGTTTTTACTATATATTTCTTGGGACTGAGCTGCCAGGGTTTTACAATAAAATCTACTGACCTTTTTTTATAGTGTAGCCTTGCAGACATGCCGTCAATGATTGTGCAGCTTGTAAGAGGTCATTATAAATACGTATCAAATTTAGTAGCCACCCATTGGCAGGCCAATCCAAATGACACGACAGGCCAAATTTGGCCCAGTTTGGGCATCCCTGTGCTATACCGCACTGCATATCAAACATCCATCCATCCATCCATTTTCTACAAACAAATAAACATAACAAGGCGGTGATGGATCCACTTACTCTTTATTACAAGCAAAACAACAACCTGCTGTTCTGTGTATGCGCTGCTCGGCCAACACATGCACACAAACTGAAGTCCCTATTTGTGCCCTCACAAACGATCAGAAATCCCCACAAAATCTTATCTTTAACAACCATATTACTACATTAATAAACATTTAAAAAAGTAAAATCCACTTATGTTAACATCGGCAGAGGAGCTGGAGAGAAAGCAGCAGACGGAGCGAGAAAGAGGGAGAGAGCGTGTCTTTTCCTTCGCTGTGAAATCATTTTGCATGGCATCTTTTTCCAGAAAAATCAGGTCTCATCACAATTAAAATTTGCTGTGGTACAAAGCCTGCTTCCTCGATTCTTCCATTCTTGTGATCCCCATTAATGTACTCGTCACAGTTTTTTTTTTTTACTCCAGCGATTCCGTCCTCCTTTCCATGCTGGTTTGTTGAGTTTTGGGGACTCACATTGAGTTGGTAAAATTAGAAAAAAATGGTCAAAAGGCAAAAACAACACACAAAAAAAGGCAGACATTCTGAAGCACGGAGTAGTATACTGCAATGTGCAGCAGGTGAAGGACTACTCCTACCCAATAAATGCTGCAGCCTAGTTTTTGTCTGCAAGTGGAGCACAAAATGAATATATGAATGAAGTGTTTGTACACAAAGACATGCTTCTTACACGGAGGCAGACCTGGCTCCACCTAAAAGTTTGTAAATCGAGAAGTTCGCAAATAGAGGGGTTCCACTGGACTAGATAATAGTCCAGAATAAATGGAATTCATACAAAAATACAAGTATTAGGGATGCACCTTTTTCCAAGCAGATACCGATAACTTGTTTATACCTATTTTTTTTACATGGAGTGATGAGCTCAAACATTGAGAGCATTTTAAGAAATTGTACAAATCTAATATTTTGGTCTGGTATAGTGAGGTTTAGGTTTATTTTTAATATGAGTATGAATGACTTATATGACTTACGATCAGGGGTCTCAAACATGCGGCCCGCGAGATGTTTATTTGCGGCCCGCACCTTGAGGTGAAATTTGACGATGGTGCCGCCCGCGAGTTTTAAAAAAATGGCGCTATACAGCATCATATACTTGTATACCCTCAATTTTTCCGGGAGACTCCTAATTTTCAGTGTCCCTCCAGGGGTAGTCATTCTCCCGAATGTCACCCTATTACCCGAACAACAATATTATGGGAGCACCGTGGAGGCAGTGCCTTTACTGTCCTCTACATCAAGTATGCGATCCCAGCCATATGTTATATTTGACTTCTGTAGACGCAGTAAGTGACTGCAAGGCATACTTGATCAACAGCCACACAGGTCACACTGAGGGTGGCCGTATAAACAACTTTAACACTGTTACAAATATGCGCCACACTGTGAATCCACACCAAACAAGAATGACAAACACATTTTGGGAGAACATCTGCACTGTAACACAACATAAACACAACATAACAAATACCCAGTATCCCATGCAGCCCTGACTCTTCCGGGCTACAATATACACTCCCGCCCCCAGATGAGTTAGATAAAATGTGGTTCAGAGGAAACTAGATATTAGTTAAAGTAACAGTGTGAAAAAGGGGGATTCAAAAAGTTTTTACTTCTATCCCTTTGAGACATGTTTAATTTAATTTACTTAATTGAATTTTTTCTTTTTTGTGAAATAATAATATTGCCATTACGAAATGGAGATATGTACAGTATGTATATTATGTACGACACGTATGATGTGGAACTGACTATGACATACTCTATGTCACTGTTTTTACATTTAGATTTAATTATATTTAGTGCACAGGTAATAATAATCCAACAAAGGTGGATTTGACTAACTAGGCTTGTCCCGTCCAAAGTAACTAAATTTTGGTCAAAACTGAGCCGATAATAATTTTGGAGTTCCTAGGTGATATCCTTTACATTAGTGTATGCGATATTGTCATTTGTTCTGTAAGTAAGCTGTTACGCGCATGGCAGGACCTAGCAACTACCACATAACCGCGTAGATACAACAGAAAAACTTAGTATCTCAAGGGAGCAATCGGAGCTTCTTTGTCAGTCGCCTTATTGTCTTTAATGAGACATTTGCACGAATGGGGGCCGACGGTCAAGCTGATTATGTGATATTATGGCACCAGGGGATATTTGGAAGATTATAAATGTATTGTTCTTGATTCTTCCCCTTGCATACTCTTTTGGGCAGATAACTGTGGAGGTTAAAGTAAAAACTGGACGCTGTACACGGCTCTTGCCTAATGTGCAAACAACCCGAGATTGTGATTAAATATCTGGAGAAAGGGCACACGTTCATGAGAGCAGATTCAATCCATGGCTCAATCGGCAAGAAAATGAAAGCTCAAGAAAAAATCTATACGTTTGATGTAGATCTTTGTAAGACAGCATCAAGATAGATTGGTTTTCCTTTGTTTTCTCAAAATCAGCTAGAAGTGAGTTATTAGATAGATAGATAGATAGATAGATAGTACTTTATTGATTCCTTCAGGAGAGTTCTTTCAGGAAAATTAAAATTCCAGCAGCAGTGTACAGAGTTGAGATCAATTTAAATAAAACTAAAAAGTAAATAATGGGGGTTCAAATGGAAACAAAATAGAGAAATATTACAAAACGAATAAAAACAATGGGAATACAAATATAACAGTAAAATAAGGATATAACAAGACAAAGTAGGCAGTAGTGACCATGTTATGAAAACGTATTGCACTGTTAATGTTTTGCATCCCCTGTCATCCTAGTACCCCCCGTCCCAGAGAGGAGTTGTACAGTCTAATGGCGTGTGGGACAAAGGAGTTTTTGAGTCTATTAGTCCTGCACTTGGGATGAAGCAGTCTAGAACTGAACAGGCTCCTCTGGCTACTGATGAGACTATGCAGAGGGTGACTGGCATCATCCAGGATGCTCACTAGTTTGTCCACAGTCCTCTTCTCTGCCACCGTCACCAGTGTGTCCAGTTTCATTCCCATTGTAGAACCGGCCCGCCTGATCAGTTTGTCAAGTCTGGAGCTGTCCTTCTTAGATGTACTCCCCCCCAGCACACTACCATGTAGAACAGAACACTGGCAACCACAGACTGGTAGTACATCCACAGGAGTTTTTTGCAGATGTTGAAGGAGTGCTTTTGCCTTTGTCCTGACAAAAGCCAGTATCTTCAACGATGGCAAAGGACGAGTCTACCTGCGCCATCATTTCCTTAACACAGATCGTTTTTTTCCTGGCAAACAGTTTGCATTTATCTTCTTATTCTTTCAAGACACCGTTGTGGCGATGCTGGCGTTACAGGGCGCCGAAAAGGTTCGACGTGTCGGTGCATGATCTCCCTCCTTATCGGAATCTTTAGCGCAAACAACACGCTGAAATTCAACTTTACAACAGTGAGGAGGACCCACGTTGGGCTGCACGTAGCAGAAAATGAGTTATTTTGTTTTCCCTGACCCGCCTACAACACAGTACGAGTATTCTCGCCTCATTGAAATTGTTTTTTATGTTATCAAATATATCGGTGCAATCTCCTGGATGATGCCAGTCACCCTCTGCATTGTGTCATCAGTAGCCAGAGGAGCCTGTTCAGTTCTAGACTGCTTCATCCCAAGTGCAGGACTAATAGACTCAAAAACTCCTTTGTCCCACACGCCATTAGACTGTACAACTCCTCTCTGGGGCGGGGGGGTACTAGGATGACAGGGGATGCAAAACAATAACAGTGCAATACGTTTTCATAACATGGTCACTACTGCCTACTTTGTCTTGTTATATTCTTATTTTACTGTTATATTTGTATTCCCATTGTTGCTTTTTAGTTTTTATTCTTATTGTAATATTTCTCTATTTTGTTTCCATTTAAACCAGGGGTACCCATTACGTCGATCGCGAGCTACCAGTCGACCGCGGGGGGTGTGTCAGTCGATCTCCAGCCAGGCTTTTAAAAAAAATAGACCTAAAAATGAGTGATCATCAATCTTCACCAAGACGTCACTTAAATGACATTCACGGTACCGGAGGGTCTTGTGAGATGACGCTGGCTGCTGCAAGATCATTATTATGAAAATATGACCGAGAGGAAGGCGAGAAACACTTTTTATTTCAACAGACTCTCGCGCCGTACCTTTCGTCAAAACTCTAAAGGCCGACTGCACATTTCCTATCTTCACAATAAAAGCCCTGCTTCATGCTGCCTGCGCTAACTAAATACAGAGTCTCGGAAAACTGGCGTGCACAAGCGATCCCTCAGAAAGCTGGCGTGCACATCACTTGTGCACGCCAGCTTTCCGAGACTCTTATTTTGTTAGCGCAGGCAGCATGAAGCAGGGCTTTTATTGTGAAGATAGGAAATGTGCAGTCGGCCTTTAGAGTTTTGACGGAAGGGACGGCGCGAGAGTCTGTTGAAATAAAAAGTGTTTCTCGCCTTCCTCTCTGTCATTTTTTCATAATAATGAACTGGCAGCAGCCAGCGTCATCTCACAAGACCCTCGGGTGCCGTGAATGTCAATCAAGCAAGCTACGGAATTTGCCGCCAATGTTTTTCTTGTAAAGTGTATGGAAGCTGGATGAATTAGATGCCAAAAACCAACCACTTTCATGTGGTATTGTACAGAAAGGACAACTTTTTTTCTCCTCCATTTGAAAATGTGGGCGTTATCATCATTACTGTCTGATTCCAATCAATGCAAGTCATCAGAATCAGGTAATACACCAACTTATATTCTTGTCTTCGTGAAAGAAAGACATCTATATGTGTTACACATGCTTGTATTATCATTAAACACATTTAACTTGTTTACAAAAATGTCTCTTTCATAAATAAATAAATATAAATGATATATATAAATGAGGTAGATCCCCTCGAGTTGGTCAATTGAAAAGTAGCTCGCCTGCAGAAAAAGTGATTTAAACCCTCATTATTTACTTTTTACTTTTATTTAAATTGATCTCAACTTTGTACACTGCTGCTGGAATTTTAATTTTCCTGAAGGAACTCTCCTGAAAGAATCAATAAAGTACGGCGTGGCGCAGTGGGAGAGTTGCTGTGCGCAACCCGAGGGTCCCTGGTTCAAATCCCACCTAGTACCAACCTCGTCACGTCCGTTGTGTCCTGAGCAAGACACTTCACCCTTGCTCCTGATGGGTGCTGGTTGGCGCCTTGCATGGCAGCTCCCTCCATCAGTGTGTGAATGGGTAAATGTGGAAGTAGTGTCAAAGCGCTTTGAGTACCTTGAAGGTAGAAAAGCGCTATACAAGTACAACCCATTTATTATTTATTTACTATCTATCTACTAATTCCTCCCACGGGTTCAGTATTTGTCGTGCACACCACTTCTGTATCTTGCTGGTTTAGTTTTGCTGTCTTGAGTCGGTCTAATCCTTTGGCATCACCCCTCCACAGGTCCCTCCTCTTCACTCGTCTTCATCTTGACATTAGGAGACCCGTTTCTTCTGCAGTGGAATCGCGAAGCCAATTTAAAAAAAAAACAACAAAAAAAACTGAAGAAAACGCATCCATGTACACGGACCCCTTTCTGATATTCAGGAAAGCCAAGGCCGTCTCTCCACCACCTTCGCCACCGCCCCCTCCCCCGCATGGCAGGTCTCCATAGCGACGGCTGGAGGCTGAGGCGGCTGCGTCTGTCTATGCAACCTGTTTGGCGCACAGGCCCCCTCTGGACGGGGGCAGCACCGAGCTCGCTCATAGGACTGTTCCTCCCTCTCTAGTGACAATGGTTCAGCCCATTTCAAAGGAGGACTTAATCAAAGATGTGTGGGAGCAGGAGGACGAGGGACAAGTGTCTCTTTTAATGTGTGATAAAAATGTTTTGTAGATATTAACTGTTCAAAACTGGCTACACCACCTGTAAAAGACTACTGACTTGACCACCTTCCTGCCCCTTTTCTCGCCTTCTCCCCCGCTTACTGGCATTATTTTTTTTTCTTAACTTTGTCACGATTATTTTAATTTTGGGGGGTATGTCCTCCTAAGGAGCACTCGCCTACCTTGCTTCCTGTCGACTCTCGGAACGTCACTTTGACGCTCCACAAAAAATTGTCATGTGAAGAGTAAAAGGTGATTTTGTTTTTATTCTTCACATATTTTATGTTTTTTCTCTGTCTTGTTTCTCCCCAAAAACGATTTTATTTCTTAGGTTGAAAAAAGAGAAAGGAAAAAAAACAAAAAAAATCTAGTAAAAATGTACTAGCCAAGTCACAAAGAAAATGGGTTGCACATAGACTTATGAAATAAAGTTTAATTTGTGATTATGTTTCATTGTGTTTCTAATCTTGATGTAAATTTACACTATTTATAAATACATATTTATTGCTTGAAAATGTTTGTCGATGGAATGCTGTTATTTTTTCCAGAGTACCTGCCATTAAATTTGAAGGGGTTTTGTCATTTTAACATGACCCCTCTTACATTTTCTATATATAAATAAAATTGCTTAGCAAGCATTGTACAGAAACGGACATTTAAAATTGTTTTATTGTTTGAAGAATGTTTTATGAGTCAATAAACACAAAGTTGTCAAATTACCTGCAATAGTCTCTGCTTCCTGCAACATCCATCCGTGTATATTTTATTATACAGCAGTGCCTTTACTTGAAAATATAACTGTGTTGGTCTTTTTAAGTATGTGTTGGTCATTTTATTTTTATTTCATGAATTGGATTAAAAATTTGTGATGAGGTGGCGACTTGTCCAGGGTGTACGCCGCTTTCCGCCTCATTGTAGCTGAGATAAACACCAGCGCCCCCCACAACCCCGAAGGGGATAAGCGGCAGAATGGATGGATGGATTGAAAATTTCAAATCTGATAGTTTTGATTTTATTTTGAAATTTTTTTTAATGAAATTTTTTTATATTAAAGAATATAAAACAGGTTTGATTTTTTTTTTCATATTTAAAAATGTGTAAAAACGTTTAAATTGCCGGTTGGCAGAAACTGACTAAAAACAACCTCCTTAAAATAAATGTATTTTCATTTTTTCGCGACTGGAAAATGATATTTAAAGACAAGACCACGGTTTGGTATGATGGAATAACTGCGCAGTGTTCTATACTGCATTTATATATCAAAACATATTCAAGTATTTTTGAACATATAACACCACTGAACAGTTTTTTTTTTTACAACATTCCGCTCCGCCGTCTTGTCTTATTTTTGCAACTTCCGGTCCCGGTATGCGGTTATATCATATGAAACACAGAATGAAAAACAAAAGTTTTTATAGATAAAAGTATTGCTCATTGACGATAAAAAAGAAGAACACTTTGTTTTACAATTTTATTTGTTTTGTTACAAAATTAAATTTAAAAAGAACCCGACGTTTCCATTTACAATTTTTTTTTTTATACAATTTTTTTTTTTTTTTTGGAAGCTCACCTTGTATTCGACATTGTTTATAAGGTTAGGTGCAATAGGCGTTCAACTTCCTTTCTGTCTGCAACATTTTAAATTTATGAACGTACAAACTTTGTTTATGTAAAACATTCTGCTCCGCGGTCTTGTCTTATTTTTGCAACTTCCGGTCCCGGTGTGCGGTTATATCATGTGAAACACAGAATGAAAAACAAATGTTTTTATAGATCAAAGTATTGCTCATTGACGATAAAAACTAGAACACTTTGTTTTCCTTTTTTTTCTGTTGCAAAATTAAATAAAAAAAAAAAAACATCGCCGTTTCGATTTACAGTATAAATGTATTTAATTTTTGGAAGCTCATCTTGTATTTGACATTGTTTATAGGGTTAGGTGCAATAAGTGTTCAACTTCCTTTCGGTCTGCAACATTTTAAATTTATGAACGTAAAAACTGTTTGTTTATGTAAAACATTCTGCTCCGCGGTCTTGTCTTATTTTGGCAACTTCCGGTCCTGGTGTGCGGTTATATCATATGAAACACAGAATGAAAAACAAATGTTTTTATCCATCAAAGTATTGTTCATTGACAATAAAAGGAAGAACTAGAAATAAGAACACTTTGTTTTACAATTTTATTTTTTATATTACAAAATAAAATTCAAATAATCCCATCGATGTTTCTATTTACAATATAAATGTATTTCATTTTTGGAAGCTCATCTTGTATTTGACATTGTTTATAGGGTTAGGCATAATAAGTGTTCAACTTCCTTACTTTCTGCAACATTTTAAATTTATGAACGTACAAACTGTTTGTTTATGTAAAACATTCTGCTCCGCGGTCTTGTCTTATTTTGGCAACTTCCGGTCCCGGTGTGCGGTTATATCATATGAAACACAGAATGAAAAACAAATGTTTTTATAGATCAAAGTATTGTTCATTGACAATAAAAGGAAGAACTAGAAATAAGAACACTTTGTTTCACAATTTTATTTTTTATATTACAAAATAAAATTCAAATAAACCCATCGATGTTTCGATTTACAATTTACATTTATTTCATTTTTGTAAGCTCATCTTGTATTTGACATTGTTTATAAGTTTTAGGCGCAATAAGTGTTCAACTTCAGCCTAAAACCTTTCGGTCTGCAACATTTTAAATTTATGAACGTACAAATGTTTGTTTATGTAAAACTGTTTATTTTGTTGACCACTGACCGAAGAAATAATAAACTAAACAATTTCCATTCGTGAAAAGAAAATGCATAAAATGTAATTCGTTCCTGTGTTTTTCCATTTAAAATCACAAAAAAAAAAAAAAAAAAAAAGACAATTTAATTTCCAATATATTTGCGAATCCTTACCCGGAAGTAGTTTGTGTTTGCAGGTAAACAAACAGAAGAAGATGAAAGACAGTCCGGGGAAGGAGAAAGTAGCTACAATGGCAAGTTTGACGACTTTTTGCAGACATATTACACCTTTTCTGACATAATTACAGGTTTTAAAAGTGGTCCAACTCACGCTGCAATACCGCAGCCATAACTGTATTAGGCTAACCCAGGGGTGTCCAAACTTTTTCCACTGAGGGCCGCACATGGAAAAATTAAAATAACAAAATATTTATGGATTTTTTTTTTCTTTTTACCTTTAGGGCTCCCGGGGACCATAAAGGGTTTCAGTCATTACTGCTAATAAAACTTCAGGTTGATATGAAGTACAAAAAATAAAAAGTTTTTATGCCTTTTTTGTCAAAAACAACTTGGATTTTTATAGTAAAACTGAAATATGCAGTTTTTTGTGATTAGAGCCTTAAAAGATCAATAATGCAGGACACCATGATTTTAATTCATTATTCAATTTGAATAATCAATGTAAAGACAAATAAAATCCCATTAAATATAATTGGGATCCAAACGGTCCCCCAATCAAAGTGATACATTTTTGTAGTTTTTTTTTTTTAACATTCAACTTCAGAAAAATCCGTCGATTTTACGTTGGAACTATTATTTTCGTTTGTTTTAAAGAAAACTTTGACAACCACACAATATATGCAATATTTTTTCCACATAAAACATTTTAAAGCAACATTTTTGAAGTAATTGGAACCTTGAAATTAATTCATTATAGCATTGATTTTTTGTTGTTTTTTTTGGACCAATGGCAAAAATAGAAAAATGAAGACAAAAGAAAAAAAAAAACAGCCTGCAAGGCAGATTTGCGTCAACATTGCAACATTTTCTCGTTAGATTTCACATCATTCCACTTTTTAAAAATTTTTGCAATATCATTTCCAGAATGCCCTGCGATGAGGTGGCGACTTGTCCAGGGTGTACGCCGCCTTCCGCCCGACTGTAGCTGAGATAGGCACCAGCGACCCCAAAAGGGAATAAGCGGTAGAAATGGATGGATGGCATTTCCAGAATGTGTGGTGGGCCTGTAAGCAATTAGCTGGGGGCCACAAATGGGCCTTGGGGCCCCATTTTGGAGACCCCTGGTTCAACTAATATGTGTGCAAAGTACTTCCAGGTGAACGCAGCTATTAGTCGGATTATTCATCCATTTTCTACCGCTTGTCCCGTTCATGGTCGCAGGGGGTGCTGGAGCCTATCTGTATTAGGGTGGAAGACGGTGTACACCCTGGACAAGTCACCATATATAATAATAATATTATTCTTATATATAGCAGGCTGAGCATATTGTGAACCCCCAAAAGAGGACACATATATGCGTGCCAAGGCCGGGACTAGCTGAACATTTGCCAATGATACTCCAACTTGCTTTAGAAATAATAGATTTAGTTAAATAAAGCATTTTTTCTCCTCTCTTGACAGCAGTGTTGGCGCTAGGAATTTTCAAAATGGGGTCCCAGGGACCCCATCAAGTCATAAAAAATGGGGTCCCACAGTAAATTTTTGAGGTCCCACTTTTTTGTAAGCGTTTTGAAAACAAATGATAAAAGTATGCATTGTCCTGTTTTATCTCACATTCTATATTGTGTTTTGGAAAAAGGTTGTCATAAACGTTACTTCATTCATTAAAAGAAATAATACAAAAATAAGACACATTTGTATACATATGTAAATGTGTTCAGTTATAAACATTCATTCATTTTCTTCTTTCCTTCATGGATCTAAACTTTACTGCCGCTGCTAGTTGTTTCTATGTTTTTATTGAATAAGTTGTAGGTGTATTTATTTCAGTTTAAAAGTGTAAAAAGTGTTTTGCTTGGGTCATGAAATGCTGATAATGTTGTGCCAGGGCATACATACTTTTTATATTTAACGTTTAAATCTCTGGAGTCTACATCAACTTTACATCTATCCTTCATCTCAAAATGTTTTAGTTTTTTTATGTTGTTTTTTCGTTTGTTTGTTTTACATCCTTTTTTGCCAAGCAAAACTATGTTTTTTAATGGCAAACACACAAAATATGCGAAATCTTCCACCAAAAATATTTCTCAAAGTGGAATATTTGATGTGAAGTAATGGAAACTTTGGATATAATTCATAATAACATTGATTTTGATTCAATATTATGTTTTGAGCAATGACAGTTTGAAAGAAAAAAAAAACAGCTTTGTTTTATTAGTCAACATTGCAACTTTTTCTTAATGACGTTTCACCTTTAAGATTTTTTATTTCACTTTTGTTATGGTTTTGTTTATTTTAAGATTTTTTTTTAGAATGTGCCGTGGGCCTTTAAAACATTAGCTGTGGGCCGCAAATGGCTTCCGGGGCACACTTTTGCTATAGATAATAAAATATTAAATCTGATAAATCTATGGATAAAAAGCTTATCATAACTCTCTCGCTCTCTCTCTCTCTGCCCCTCCCTTACAAATGTTGCTGCGTGCGCACACCTTCACACTTTGTTTACTTTTTAACCTCTTTCTAACCCTGAACGTACATTGAAAATACACACAACCCTGACCCAAAATGCCGGATATTTGAGGCAATTAAGTAACCCCGCCCAGACAGCCCCACAAAAGAGGACATGTCCGGGGAAAGAGGTTGCATGGTGATTCTAATATATAGTCAGATTGACAAATATTGTGTGGGTAACGTTTGTACTAGCGACTTTGAACTATGGAGATATTCATTTTTACTCTTTTAAAAAAAATGATTGAATGATTGATTGATACTTTTATTAGTAGATTGCACAGTAGCATACATATTCTGTACAATTGACCACTAAATGGTAAGTTTTTCAACTTGTTTAAGTCAGGGTCCACGTACAAACCCTGTTTCCATATGAGTTGGGAGACAGGTCGGGCCAGGAAAGTACCCGCACTCTTATTTTTTATGTAGCCACGCTGTTGTAACACGTGCTGAATGGGGCTTGGCATTGTCTTGCTGAAATAAGCAGGGGCGTCCATGAAAAAGACGGCGCTTTGATGGCAGCATATGTTGTTCCAAAACCTGTATGTACCTTTCAGCATTAATGGTGCCTTCACAGATGTGTAAGTTACCCATGCCTTGGGCACTAATGCACCCCCATACCATCACACATGCTGGCTTTTCAACTTTGCGTCGATAACAGTCTGGATGGTTCGCTTCCCCTTTGGTCCGGATGACACAACATCGAATATTTCCAAAAACAATTTGAAATGTGGACTCGTCAGACCACAGAACACTTTTCCACTTTGCATCAGTCCATCTTAGATGATCTCGGGCCCAGAGAAGCCCGCTGCGTTTCTGGATGTTGTTGATAAATGGCTTTCGCTTTGCATAGTAGAGCTTTAACTTGCACTTACAGATGTAGTGACGAACTGTATTTAGTGACAGTGGTTTTCTGAAGTGTTCCTGAGCCCATGTGGTGATATCCTTTAGAGATTGATGAAGGTTTTTGATACAGTGCCGTCTGAGGTATCGAAGGTCACGGTCATTCAATGTTGGTTTCCGGCCATGCCGCTTACGTGGAGTGATTTCTTCAGATTCTCTGAACCTTTTGATGATATTATGGAGCGTAGATGTTGAAATCCCTAAATTTCTTGCAATTGCACTTTGAGAAAGGTTGTTCTTAAACTGTTTGACTATTTGCTCACACAGTTGTGGACAAAGGGGTGTACCTCGCCCCATCCTTTCTTAGGAAAGACCAAGCATTTTTTGGGAAGCTGTTTTTATACCCAATCATGGCACCCACCTGTTCCCAATTAGCCTGCACACCTGTGGGATGTTCCAAATAAGTGTTTGATGAGCATTCCTCAACTTGATCAGTATTTATTGCCATCTTTCCCAACTTCTTTGTCACGTGTTGCTGGCATCGAATTCTAACGTTAATGATTATTTGCAAAAAAAAAAAGACAATATGTTGTCTTTGTAGCATATTCAACTGAATATGGGTTGAAAATTATTTGCAAATCATTGTATTCTGTTTATATTTACATCTAACACAATTTCCCAACTCAAATGGAAACGGGGTTTGTAATCAATTCATGGTGACTTACTTGTGTTGCTTTCAAATGGAATAAAACACACCCTATGCACGGAGTCAAAACCCACACCGACCTTAAAACAACACAAAATGTCTCCTGTGTTTTCTCGGAGTGCATCCTGAAACCCAGCAGACAATGTAGCTGTAGACTGACACAAACACGGTCCTACACTGTATGCCAGGTCCACGCTGGACTCATTGTTTACATGCACAGAACCAGGACAATTGAGCAGGTCCTGAGGAACATGGGGGGCCGGCAGAGACCCAGTAGCCAGATGTAGCTGCTGCCAGCCCTACAGGATCTACACTGACTACTGAGCAAGCGCCGGGCCTCCTGTAGTCCTGGGGGACCATCATGTCCTGCCGGGGCGCCGTTCCGATCGAAGAACCGCATGGACGCACACTTGTGTGAGTAAACCAGGGGTCACCAACGCGGGCACCAGGTCGCCCGTAAGGACCAGATGAGTAGTCCACTGGCCTGTTCTAAAAATAGCTCAAATAGCAGCACTTACCAGTGAGCTGCCTCTATTTTTTAAATTGTATTTATTTACTAGCAAGCTGGTCTCGCTTTGCTCGACATTTTTAATTCTAAGAGAGACAAAACTCAAATAAAATTTGAAAATCCAAGAAAATATTTTAAAGACTTGTTTGAATAAAAAATATTTGTTTTTTTACTTTGCTTCTTATAACTTTCAGAAAGACAATTTTAGAGAAAAAAATACAACCTTAAAAATGATTTTAGGATTTTTAAACACATATAACTTCTTACCTTTTAAATTCCTTCCTTTTCTTTCCTGACAATTTAAATCAATGTTCAAGTACATTTATTTTTTTTATTGTAAAGCATAATAAATACATTTTAATTTAATTCTTAATTTTAGCTTCTGTTTTTTTGATGGAGAATATTTGTGAAATATTTAATCAAATTTATTATGATTAAAATTAAAAAAAAATTAGTCTGGCAAATTTAGAAAATCTGTAGAATCAAATTTAAATCTTTTTTCAAAGTCTTTTGAATTTCTTCTTAAAAAAAATTCTGGAAAATCTAGCAATATAGCTTGGTCCAATTTGTTATATATTCTAACAAAGTGCAGATTGGATTTTAACCTATTTAAAACATGTCATCAAAATTCTAAAATTAATCTTAATCAGGAAAAATTACTAATGATGATCCATAAATTATTTTTGTAATTTTTTCAAAGAGATTCGAATCAGCTAGTTTTTCTCTTCTTTTTTTCGTTTGAATTTTGAATTTTAAACAGTTGAAATTGAAGATAAACTATGTTTCAAAATTTTATTTGTATTTTTTTCCTGTTTTCTCCTCTTTTAAACTGTTCACTTAAGTGTTTTTTCCATCATTTATTCCCTACAAAAAACCTTCCGTAAAAGGAAAAAAAATGTAGGACGGAATGACAGACAGAAATACCCTTTTTTCTTATATATAGATTTACTTATTAAAGGTAAATTGAGCAAATTGGCTATTTCTGGCAGTTTATTTAAGTGTGTATCAAACTGGTAGCCCTTCCCATTAATCAGTACCCAAGAAGTAGCTCTTGCTTTCAAAAAGGTTGGTGACCCCTGGAGTGAACTCTCCTGTCGTGAACGTCGCTTCTTCAGCTTGATGCTTTGCAGGAATCCTAGAAAATAAAACAAAAAAAGACTTTTAGAGATGGTGGACACATTCTCGCTGAAATGGTGTCAAGAAAACAAAGGGGGTAGGTGGCCCTTTAAAGGGGAACATTATCAGCAGACCTATGTAAGCGTCAATATATGCCTTGATGGTGCAGAAAAAAGACCATGTATTTTTTTAACCGATTTCCGAACTCTAAATGGGTGAATTTTGTCAAATTAAACGCCTTTCTGTTTATCGCGCTGGAGGCGATGACGTCAGAATGTGACGTCGCCGAGGTAACACACCCACCATTTTCATTTTCAACACATTACAAACACCGGGTCTCAGCTCTGTTATTTTCCGTTTTTTGGACCATTTTTTGGAACCTTGGAGACATCATGCCTCATCAGTGTGTTGTCGGAGGGTGTAACAACACTAACAGGGAGGGATTCAAGTTGCACCACTGGCCCCAAGATGCCAAAGTGTCTGCCGCCAGACCCCCATTGAATGTACCAGAGTGTCTCCACATTTTACCGGCGGTGCTAAAGCAGACATGGCACAGAGATGTATGGATAACCTGCAGATGCATTCGCAACTATATTACGTTTCCTTCCACCCACATTTAATGCGAAACAAACACTTACCAATCGACGGATTTAAGTTCCTCCAGCGTCACAAGATGCGAAAGTCCTGATCGTTTGGTCCGCACATTTTACCGGCGATGCTAACGCAGCTAGGGATGCACCGATTACTCGGTAACCAAATATATTCGGCCGAATATGGCAAAAAAAGCCACATTCGGCCTTCGGTGGAATGAGTTAAAAACAAGGCCGAATAGTGGCGTGTGACGCAATTTTTTGACGCGGTGACGCAATCAACCAACGTGCAGTGACGTTGGGATATGTTGTGTACCTGTATAAGTGTATGAGGTTACAAGCACACACTTATTGAGATTTACTGGGGCCTCCGTTTACATTATTAGCCTGTTGTGTAGGCTACCTGTATAAGTGTATGAGGTTACAAGCACACACTTATTGAGATTTACTTGAGCCTTCTGTTTACATTATTAGCATATCTACTGTGGCTAAGCAGACTTTTGCCAAAAGGACAATAATTCATTTGTTGTGGGTTTATCCACTTTAATGCACTTTATTTTTTTTTGGAATGCATGTTCTGTTTGAAGGCCTAATATAAATGAAAAACTTTGTGTTTTTTTTGAAAAGCAAAGACTACTGGAATATTATAAAAAATGTCAATATTCAATAAAAAAATACTTTATTTGAAAAACCTGTCTTAATATTTTTTCTAGGCTATTTATGCAATATTAAATTTTTGGGGAAAAACTGCATTCATTATTCGGTATTCGGCCTTTGGCCAAGCGTTAAAATTTCATTCGACTTCGGCAAAAAAATTTCAATTCGGTGCATACCTAAACTTAGCTATTCGGCCATGCTATGGCTATGAATAGCGTCAATAGCTATTCGCTCAATAGCTTCAGTTTCTTCTTCAATACTTTCATACTCCAACCATCTGTTTCAATACATGCGTAATCTGTTGAATCGCTTAAATCGCTGAAATCTGAGTTTGAATCCGAGCTAATGTCGCTATATCTTGCTGTGGTATTCCCATTGTTTGTTTACATTGGCAGCACTGTGTGACGTCACAGGGAAATGGCCAGTGTCTTCGCAGAGAGCGAAAATAATATTTAGGGCTATTCCGAGACCGGTAAAATTTTGAAAAAAAATTCAAAAAATACAACAAGCCACTGGGAACTGATTTTTATTGTTTTTAACCCTTTTGAAATTATGATAATGTTCCCCTTTAAATGCTCTCCTCCTACATGTTCCACCTATATCCTTTTCTAGGGTCTGGCAGCGGTCCAGCAAAGAGCTATGTGAACTCTGCTTGGCCCCCCGTCAAATCCTGACCAGCTAACAATGTCTCCTTGTGTCCCCCGTGAGGGACAGCAAACCAGCAGAGATCCCTGACCTCTTTACCCCTTTCCATCCTTCTTTCCTTCCTTCCTTCCTGCCATCTCAGCGCCGCCTGCTCCGTTGTTCCCGCCGCGGCGAAACACGTCCATGTGTCCCCGACCGCTTGTTCTAGTCCTGCAGTTTGCACAACTACGTTTGGACACCCGCTCTGGCTAAATTATCTGACCCCTTCACTCTTCCATTCAGCCAGGTTTGCAAATGTTTGCCCCCGGATTGGCTGCACCTCTCAGCCAATGGGAGCTCGTCCTGCCGTCCATTCATAAAACGCCGCGTCATGTGACGGCAACACATCTCCTTCTAAGAACATCCTCCACGGCCTGCAGTGCATTCATGCAAATGAACAGCAACCAACTAACTTGCATTGTTATTGGGGAATTGGGTTTTAGCCGTAATTATTAGGGACCAATGTCCCTTGGGATAGAGGACCCTATTGTATTTCTAAGGTTTTATTATTATTATTTTACCGCCACCTCTATGAGCTGTATTTTGACCCACTTAACATGCTTCAAAACTCCTAGCACCCCCTAGGAAGAAAAAACAGACAAAACTGTCTCTAACTTCCAGTAGGAATGTCGTAGAAACATGAAACAAAAACCAATACGTAGGTCTCAGTTAGACCTATATTTCATCCAGTGACACCCCCCGGCTAAAATCAACAGGAAGTTAGCTATTCCCTCCTCAATACAAAAGTTGGCTAAAAAATGTCGCTTTTTTTCAAACATTATCTCCTCTGAGGCCGTTTGTCGTTTGGACTTCACATAAGCACAGAAGAGAGATTTAACCCTTCTGATTGAAAGTTAAAGAGAGAGTTTTAATAACTACCCCGGTTTGGATTTTATGAGCCCGCAAAGAACCATTGCGCTGCTGCTGTTGTCACAAAATGGCGGCTTCCTGCTCTGACAAAAGTGCTTCTAACTCAATGTGGGACTGTCATACACACATGAAACAAAAAACTCAATATAGGTCTCACTGAGACCTATATTTCATTCACTGACCGCCCCCAACTAAAATCAACAGGAAGTTTGCTATTCCCTCTTCAATACACAAATTGGCTAAAAAATGTCGCTTTTTTTCAAACATTATCTCCTCTGAGGCCGTTTGTCGTTTTGGCTTCAAATAAGCGCAGAAGAGAGATTGAACCCTTCTGATTAAAAGTTAAAGAAAGAGTTTTAATTACTACCCCGGTTTGGATTTTATGAGCCCGCAAAGAACCATTGCGCTGCTGCTGTTGTCACAAAATGGCGGCTTCCTGCTCTGACAAAAGTGCTTCTAACTCAATGTGGGACTGTCATACACACATGAAACAAAAAACTCAATATAGGTCTCACTGAGACCTATTTTTCATTCCCTGACCGCCCCCAACTAAAATCAACAGGAAGTTTGCTATTCCCTCTTCAATACAAAAGTTGGCTAAAAAATGTCGCTTTTTTTCAAACATTATCTCCTCTGAGGCCGTTTGTTGTTTTGGCTTCAAATAAGCACAGAAGAGAGATGTAACCCTTCTGATTAACAGTTAAAAAAAGAGTTTTGATTACTACCCAGGTTTGGATTTTATGAGCCCGCAAAGAACCATTGCGCTGCTGCTGTTGTCACAAAATGGCGACTTCCTGCTCAGACAAAAGTGCTTCTAACTCAATGTAGGACTGTCTTACACACATGAAACAAAAAACTCAATATAAGTCTCACTGAGACCTATATTTCATACACTGACCGCCCCCAACTAAAATCAACAGGAAGTTTGCTACTCCCACTTCAATACTACAGCTGCATTACATTCACCATGCATTAGAGTTTCAAAATGGCGGCACCTAGCCGCCCTTATAAAATGCCCAAGCTACTTTACAACTGTTATTACTATGAGACTGATGTATAACACATGTGTTATACTTTTTCTCTGTGTAATAATCCATCCATCCATCTTCTACCGCTTATCTGGGCTTGGGTCGCGGAGGCAGCAGCCAAAGCGGTCCTGTCCATTGCTGCTTGCAGCTTTAATTTTAATTCAATCCTAACCGCCTGAACTAAAGTCTTGAAATTTTTATTTTTCATTTTTTTGTCCTGTAAATTAAGCTTTTATTATCGAGCGCAACTGCAAAATAAATAGCCATGGGGCCAAATAAAGTTGCGAGTAGCAGCATTTTTGTATAAACGCTGAGAAACGCTACGGACTCCAAGAAATATTTTTTTTGTTTTATACGAAAATACCATTTTAATTGTTCTTTTTAAAATGTGTTACATGAAACATATTGACTTTATTCTCCATGGGACAAAAATAGCTTCTGTTTTTGTTCGATTCGATTTTCATGGGACCTTTTGGAACAGAGGACTTTTGAACTACCGTATTTCCTTGAATTGCCGCTGGGTATATACTATGCGCCTGTCTAGAATTACTGCCGGGTCAAACTCGTCTCGCAAAATAATTAGCGCATGCTTAGCATTACCGCCGACTCAGGATTAACGCCGGGTCAAACTGGTTTCACAAAATATTATTTTTATTAGCGCATGTCTAGAAACTTGTTTCGCCAAATAATTAGCATATGATTAGAATTTCCACCGGGTCAAACTCGTCACGTCACGAGTGACACTTCACCGGTCATCATTTTTAAAATGGAGGAGGCTGATTTCAATCATTTAAAATCGCATAAAGGGAAGAAGATTAAGAGCTATTCAGTAGGATTTAAGGTCCAAGCTATTGAATATGCTAAAAAGAACAGTAAGCAGCTATGTTTTATTAATATACCGTAGCTGCGTGTGTCAAATATGAGTCATTAAATGACTCCCGCCTCCTGGTGGTAGAGGGCGCTAGTGATCCTTCTTGCGACTACTCGGCGGCAGAAGAAGTGACAACAAGCAGCGATCGTTAATTTTTTCCTCTCGCTTGCACTTTTAACATGGAGGATTACATATCTAAAATAAAACAGTTTTCTAAACTGGACTTTCAATCGAAGCAGGAGGTAATAAAGGAAGATCTCCATCGAGACAGAGAGACTTTTAAAACTGAAGAAAGATAAGGAAGACTTCTATGAACAAGTTATGGATGCTTTTGATCAGAAGGAGCTGCACATGGACTTCATTTATAAGTAAAGGTAAGACCATAATGACGTTTTTTTTATTAAATGTGCTTTTCATGATGGTATCCTTACATCACACTCAAATGTATAAGTGCAGGCCTTAATTTACCGCATGCCTTTGGTAAGTGCCGGAGTGAGAAGAGGTTTTAAATTATTCAAGGAAGTACAGTAAATTGGATTTAGCGTCTTCAATGGACAAAATGTATCAAAAATAGGCCTCATTCCTTGCTAATGTTAGCTGAAAGAAGGCAAACGATGCTTTTCTTCTCTCATCATGGCCGACAACTAATTGTTTACAATGTTACAATTTGTCTAGCATCACACGTGTAGTTTTTAGTTCTACATCTAAATGGACTCACTGGATCCTCCACAAAACCCAGCAGTCGCCTGACGAGTCGGAGAACGCACTGGAAGCCTCACCAAAGAGTAGTGCTACCTGTTGCCATGGAAACGGCCCGCAATTAGTACAAAATGCGTTTCAGTGAAGAAGGGTGGGAGGAAAAAAAAATTAAAAAATACACGGCGCAGCGTGGAATTGTGCACGTGTGTGTGTGTGTGTGTGTGTGTGATGCTGACATGGGCTGGAAGACGGCGAGTGACCTGCGCCAACGGCGTCTTCTCGGTCATGTGACCTCGGCCTGGCCGGCCGTCAGACTCTTGGTGGGTCAAGTCAAGCCGGTCGGGGAATAAAAGGAGATTTTTCCGACATAAGCGTGACTGAAGGTGATGCAACATTACTGACACATTCCACTCCTACATAATCACGACGCCCACTCGCTTGGCACCGCCGTTTCCTGCTTCTCGATCCCGCACTTATTTCTGTGCGCCGGCTAATGGGGACCACGGGTGGGCGCATATATATATATATATATATATATATATATATTTAAATATACATGGTAAGCGCAATTATGCAAATGTGCGCTAAAACCATTTTGCGGGCATAATCTGACATTCAGTTCATTATAGTAATTGTGGTTAGCAAGTGTGGGTGATTGCAGCTTTGAGGAGAATGCCGGCTACACTTTTTATGCAAATGACTTCTGACATCTGGAATATTTATCAGCCTTCAATCAAAGATTTGTGAACTTTAAAGTTTTTTTTTTCAAGAATGCCTGTAACCTTCACCTGGCCGGGATCTTCAGCTCTCACTGGATCGGTTCGCAGCCGAGTGTGAAGCGACCGGAATGAGAATCAGCACCTCCAAGTCCGAGTCCATGGTTCTCGCCCGGAAAAGGGTGGAATGCCATCTCCGGGTTGGGGAGGAGACCCTGCCCCAAGTGGAGGAGTTCAAGTACCTCGGAGTCTTGTTCACGAGTGGGGGAAGAGTGGATGGTGAGATCGACAGGCGGATCGGTGCGGCGTCTTCAGTAATGCGGACGTTGTACCGATCCGTTGTGGTGAAGAAGGAGCTGAGCCGGAAGGCAAAGCTCTCAATTTACCGGTCGATCTACGTTCCCATCCTCACCTATGGTCATGAGCTTTGGGTCATGACCGAAAGGATAAGATCACGGGTACAAGCGGCCCAAATGAGTTTCCAGGTCTCTCCCTCAGAGATAGGGTGAGAAGATCTGCCATCCGGGAGGAACTCAAAGTAAAGCCGCTGCTCCTCCACATGGAGAGGAGCCAGATGAGGTGGTTCGGGCATCTGGTCAGGATGCCACCCGAACGCCTCCCTAGGGAGGTGTTTAGGGCACGTCCAACCGGTAGGAGGCCACGGGGAAGACCCAGGACACGTTGGGAAGACTATGTCTCCCGGCTGGCCTGGGAACGCCTCGGGATCCCCCGGGAAGAGCTAGACAAAGTGGCTGGGGAGAGGGAAGTCTGGGTTTCCCTGCTTAGGCTGTTGCCCCCGCGACCCGACCTTGGATAAGCGGAAGAAGATGGATGGATGGATGGCTGTAACCAGAGGTGGGTAGAGTAGCCAGAAATTGTACTCAAGTAAGAGTACTGTTACTTTAGAGATGTATTACTCAAGTAAAAGTAAGGAGTAGTCACCCAAATATTGACTTGAGTAAAAGTAAAAAGTATGTTGTGAAAAAACTACTCCAGTACTGAGTAACTGATGAGTAACCTGTCTGTTTAATAATGACGGCAACAAGTAATGCACAAAAACATAAAAATAGTGAAGTGAATTATATTTATATAGCGCTTTTCTCTAGTGTCTCAAAGCGCTTTACATAGTGAAACCCAATATCTAATTTACATTTAAACCAGTGTGGGTGGCACTGGGAGCAGGTGGGTAAAGTGTCTTGCCCAAGGACACAACGGCAGTGACTAGGGTGTGGGGCGGCATAGCTCGGTTGGTAGAGTGGCCCTGCCAGCAACTTGAGAGTTGCAGGTTCAATTCCCGCTTGTGCCATCCTAGTCACTGCCGTTGTGTCCTTGGGCAAGACACTTTACCCACCCACACTGGTTTAAATGTAACTTAGATATTGGGTTTCACTATGTAAAGCGCTATATAAATATAATTCACTAATTCACACTAGGTTGGCAGAAGCGGGAATCGAACTTGCAACCCTCAAGTTGCTGGCACGGCCGCTCTACCAACCGAGCTAAACCGCCCCTAGCAATGAACAAATTCAGAGCCAGGAATATCTCTAAAGCAACCAAAACAAGAATATATATTAAATAATATATTTGGTTTTACACTGTATTGAAAAGTGAAGTATAGTGAATTATATTTATATAGCGCTTTTCTCTAGTGACTCAAAGCGCTTTACATAGTGAAACCCAATATCTAAGTTACTTTTAAAGCAGTGTGGGTGGCACTGGGAGCAGGTGGGTAAAGTGTCTTGCCCAAGGACACAACGGCAGTGACTAGGGTGGCGAAAGCGGGAATCGAACCTGGAACCCTCAAGTTGCTGGCACGGCCACTCTACTGCTATGAATGGAAGTTGTAGTCATGTATGCATGACAACGGACTGTTGCAGTCCGTAGAAAAAGACAGCTGATGTTTTTACGATGTTAAAAAACGGACTAAAGTAGTTGAATTCACATGTTTAAGGTTAACTTTCACCTCCGGGGAGGGTTAACAATGGTAGAGGGGACTAAGCATTGACTTGGGCGGCATAGCTCGGTTGGTAGAGTGGCCCTGCTAGCAACTTGAGAGTTGCAGGTTCGATTCCCGCTTGTGCCATCCTAGTCACTGCCGTTGTGTCCTTGGGCAAGGCACTTTACCCACTTGCTCCCAGTGCCACCCACACTGGTTTAAATGTAACTTAGATATTGGGTTTCACTATGTAAAGCGCTTTGAGTCACTTGAGAAAAGCGCTATATAAATATAATTCACTAATTCACACTAGGTTGGCAGAAGCGGGAATCGAACTTGCAACCCTCAAGTTGCTGGCACGGCCGCTCTACCAACCGAGCTAAACCGCCCCTAGCAATGAACAAATTCAAAGCCAGGAATATCTCTAAAGCAACCAAAACAATAATATATATTAAATAATATATTTGGTTTTACACTGTATTGAAAAGTGAAGTGAATTATATTTATATAGCGCTTTTCTCTAGTGACTCAAAGCGCTTTACATAGTGAAACCCAATATCTAAGTTACATTTAAAGCAGTGTGGGTGGCACTGGGAGCAGGTGGGTAAAGTGTCTTGCCCAAGGACACAACGGCAGTGACTAGGATGGCGGAAGCGGGGATCGAACCTGCAACCCTCAAGTTGCTGGCACGGCCGCTCTACCAACCGAGCTGTACCGCCCGGTAAAAAATTGAAAATGAATTTTACCTTTGCAACCTCATCATACTATTGGCTAAGTTTTGTCTTCATAAATGTTCGATTCTCAATACCCGACCTGTTTTTTGTGCCTTTAAAAAAGATTTACATTAAAACACTCTACCTCTAACAAGCAAAAAGCTGTGAAAACGATGATGCTGTGTTCCAAATTTAAGTTATTTAGTGAGATTGAGTGAGCCTATGGCTTTGCACTTTTATTATTTTATATATATATATATTTTTTGCATTCTATTTTAGTTACTTTGAATTTACAACCACTGGTGCTGTTTTGTTCGGTTTTTATACTGTTTTGTACTTACTTTGATTTATTATTTTCAACTGTTTTTAAATGTTGAAATGTATAAATAAAGGTTTATTTAAAAAAAAGGTGCAGTTAGTCATGTGACCGCCTGTTTGATTGGTGAAACAGAGTCAAAGGTCACCAGTGACTGCATTTGATTGGTGAAACGCAGGCATGTGATAGATCCTACTTTGAAGGTCTGTCTGACAAACCAAAACAAACAAAGCCTGCATTAACAGATCGATTAAAAATCAGTAGCGAGTAGAATGTAGATAAATGGAGCGGAGTAAAAGTAGCGTTTCTTCTCTATAAATATACTCAAAAGTAAATGTATATTGCGTTAAAACTACTTTTAGAAGTACAATTTATCCCAAAAGTTACTCAAGTAGATGTAACGGAGTAAATGTAGCCATTACTACCCACCTGTGGTTGTAACAAAGACCACATCTTTTTGTGCAAGTTTGCGGTGCAGGGCTCAGTTTCCCACAATGCATTGCCTTTAGATGAACTACAATCAAGTGTTGGACAGGACGTCGGGGATGTGTACATAAAGTCGTACATTATTAGAAAGAAATGGGGATACATAACGCTACAAAACGATCATTTTATCTTGTTATCTGTCGTTCATTTGTTCACCCGTAGGCTGGTAACGCTCAATCTCATCAACCACAATACACCCACAATGCACCTGCTCCCGCTCTTTTTTGTCATCCGGTTTGCCGCAATGAATTATGGAACATGCAGTACCGTATATTCTTGAATTGCAAATTCATTTAAAACTCCTTCTCACTCCGGCGCTTACCAAAGGCATGCGGTAAATTATAGGCTTGCGCTTATAAATTTGAGTGTGATGTAAGGATACCATCATGAAAAGCACATTTAATAAAAAAAACGTTATTATGGTCTTACCTTTACTTATAAATGAAGTCCATGCGCAGCTCCTTCTGATCAAAAGCATCGATAACTTGTTTATAGAAGTCTTCCTTATCTTTCTTCAGTTTTAAAAGTCTCTCTGTCTGGATGGAGATCGAGTGAAAGTCCAGTTTAGAAAACTGTCTTATTTTAGATATGTAATCCTCCATGTTAAAAGTGCAAGCGAGAGGAAAAAATAAACGATCGCTGCTTGTTGTCACTTCTTCTGCAGCCGAGTAGTCGCAAGAAGGATCACTAGCGCCCTCTACCACCAGGAGGCGGGAGTCATTTAATGACTCATATTTGACACACGCAGCTACGGTATATTAATAAAACATAGCTGCTTACTGTTCTTTTTAGCATATTCAATAGCTTGGACCTTAAATCCTACTGAATAGCTCTTAATCTTCTTCCCTTTATGCCATTTCAAATGATTGAAATCAGCCTCCTCCATTTTGAAAATGACAGGTGAAGTGTCACTCGTGACGTGACGAGTTTGACCCAGTGGAAATTCTAGGCATATGCTAATTATTTTGCGAAACGAGTTTGACCCGGCGGAAATTCTAGACATGCGCTAATAAAGATAATATTTTGCGAAACGAGTCTGACCCAGCAGTAATTCTAGGCAGGTGCATACTATATACCCGGCGGTAATTTAAGGAAATACGGTATTTTAGTTTACCCTTTGTTAGGCTATGAAATAGAAAACAATCCAGCTTGCTCTCTTTGTGTTTTAATTTTCCTGAAAGAACTATCTATCTATCTTGTCCGAACCATTTTGAAGCCTCTTTCTTTGCGCTGTCCTCAAATCTAAACATCAGACATGGATATGATCAGCTTGACTCTCGCTGCAATTGAAACAATCTTTTCGACGAGGAAAAGAGGTTTGGGGGAGCCTGGCTGCCCTAATGTAACCATTGCTGCGAGGTACGTGAGAGATTCCTGGGACAAATGGAGAATCATGTGCCTCTCAGTCCTTTCCATCGAGGACGTGGAAGACATCTACCTATTTGAAAACCGTGATCACGGGGCACTTGCTGATCGGGCTGGGCATAGCTCTGGTGTATCGTCAAATTCGTAAGACGATGGCAGCCACTCAAGGAGCCCAAAATCTGTTCGTCGCAATGGATAGTTTGCACAGGGCTGTGGGAACACAGACTGCGGCGAGTTCTAAAATCGCAAGATGAATCACATGAAAAAGCTTGCTAAAAAGGAAAATTGAATCGAATTGAATTTGAGAGCACCCAGCTAGGATGATTAGAACAGACAAGTCAGTGTTATGTCTGCTCACGGAAAACAAACATCCTAATCTACGATTCGACTCCCTCGAATTGCCTTGACGCTGTGGAAACAGGACCAGGCTCTTCTGAAAAACACCCCGGAGGACACCTCAATGATGGACGCTTTTGACCTCCCTCACGCACACCGCCCCCAACCCCACCCTACGCCTTCGCCACCGCTTTTCTACCTATCTACCAACAACTCAATTCAGTGTCAGTGTTTCTCAAATAATCAATATCAAATACATGTATAATCAAATCAATTCCCTTTTAACTATTTTAACTGTAAATATATAATAGATTAGCTTATCAGCAATTTGATCAAATATGCAAATTATGAATGATCATCACACATGAACTAAATAACCCATAAGTTACAACATTGCCGTTCAGTCCCCCCCTTTACAGGTCACTCTTTGTAGTCCAGCGCTGACGACCATATTTCCGCGTCATGTGACACAAGGTCAGGGCCACTAATGTCGTTAACTGAAAGAGGAAGACAAGGAATGCATCCTAAACGCAACCCAACCCACAGTCACGGGTTCTCCGTTGGGTAATAGCTTACTAAGGTACGAGAACTCTCCCCCCGGCCCCACTCCAGATGGGATGAACCCCCTCCTCCCCTGAGGATGTCATGGATTCTTTCGAAATACACGACTTGTTAAATATTCCACTTTTTGGAGTGAAAATACACATTAGAAAAAAAGCATGAACTAACCTGTCCATAGAAACATCCAGAAAGAATTCACAGCGCTTCACATTTTCACCATGTTATGTTACAGCCTTATTCCCAAATGGAATAAATTAAATTTTTGTCCTCAAAATTCTACACACAATACCCCCATAATGACAATTACCGTATTTCCTTGAATTACTGCTGGGTATATAGTATGCGCCTGCCTAGTATTACTGCCGGGTCAAACTCGTTTTGCAGAATATTATTTTTATTAGCGCATGGCTAGAATTTCCCCCGGGTCAAACGCGTCACGTCACGAGTGACACTTCACCTGTCATCATTTTCAAAATGGAGGAGGCTGATTTCAATCATTTGAAATCGCATAAAGAGAAAAAGATTAAGAGCTATTCAGTAGGATTTAAAGTCCAAGCTATTGAATATGCTAAAAAGAACAGTAAGCAGCTATATTTTATTAATATACCGTAGCTGCGTGTGTCAAATATGAGTCATTAAATGACTCCCGCCTCCTGGTGGTAGAGGGCGCTAATGATCCTTCTTGCGACTACTCGGCTGCAGAAGAAGTGACAACAAGCAGCAAGAGTGAGCAGCGATCCTTTATTTTTTTCCTCTCGCTTGCACTTTTAACATGGAGGATTACATATCTAAAATAAAACAGTTTTCTAAACTGGAATTTCCATCGAATCATGAGGTAATAAAGGAAGATCTCCATCGAGACAGAGAGACTTTTAAAACTGAGGAAAGATAAGGAAGACTTCTATAAACAAGTTATCGATGCTTTTGATCAGAAGGAGCTGCGCATGGACTTCATTTATAAGGAAAAGTAAGACCATAATAATGTATTTTTAAATTAAATGTGCTTTTCATGATAGTATCCTTACATCACACTCAAATTTATAAGCGCAGGCCCAAATTTACCGCATGAGACGAGGTTTTAAAATAATTAGCACATGCTTGCCTTTACTGCATGCCTTTGCCATCGTAAAACCCGCAGCTATATATATATATATATATATATATATATGTATATATATATATATTGCGTCTGCCTCACAATACAAAGGTCTTAAGTAATCAGGGTTCAATCCCGGGCTCGGGATCTTTCTGTGTGGAGTTTGCATATTCTTTCGGTGACCGCGTGGGTTCCCTCTGGGTACTCCGGTTTCCTCCCACCTCCAAAGACATGCACCTGGGGATAGGCCCCTCCCACCTCCAAAGACATGCACCTGGGGATAGGCCCCTCCCACCTCCAAAGACATGCACCTGGGGATAGGTTGATTGGCAACACTAATTGGTCCCTAGTGTGTGAATGTGAGTGTGAATGTTGTCTGTCTATCTGTGTTGGCCCTGTGATGAAATGGTGACTTGTCCAGGGTGTACACCGCCTCCCGCCCGATTATAGCTGAGATAGGCACCAACGCCCCCCGCGACCCCAAAGGGAATAAACGGATGGATGAAGTAAGTAAACAGGGTCTTAACCAATATTTGAGGTTCTTACTTCCTGTTTTTGCTCTTATTTTGAAGGGACAACGGGAAGTGTACTACTTTTTTTGCAAAGAAGTGTCGTTTAAAAGATTTGTTCCGAAGTGTTCTTAATGTAAAAAAACAACAACAAAAAATTCAATAGGGTCCTCTGTCCCTAATAAACACATTCTTAAGGGACAGTCCTACGCGAATTTGTGCGTGTATTTCGCGTGCGTGTGTGCGTGTGTGGTATGGGGACCACACACTTGGCGCATGCGCCCTCACCCCGTGCACATACTTAGCCCACACAGAAGCTAAACACGCAAAGTGTTGAAAACGTTAAAGAAACAACAACAACAAAAACACCCGGGACACATTTCGTCATTAAGTGTGTGAAGATAAAAACGTGGTTGTCAGAATAAAGGTGATCGCGCACGTGCTCGTGTCCTCCGTGGAGACACCGCGTGGTCGAAGCCGAGCTGCCCGACTTTTTGACGTCTGCGGCGGCCATCAAGTCCTCACACACACGCCGACACCGGACAGAAAGCATCCATGACAAACTAATTTGGTATCGTTTTTCTTCCTTTTTTTTTTTTTTTTTTTTTTTTTGCTAATTTGTTGACGTTGCGCAACCTTCACGGACGAGCAAGACAAGGAAAAGGGTTAAACTTTTCTCACTGCACTGACATTTTTCTTTCCATGCAAGAAGTGTGAGAGTGAAAATTGTAGTCGCACTTACCCACCATGTTGGCCGCATGTCCCGAATGTGTGTGTGTGCGTGTGTGTGTGTGTGTGTGTGTCTGTGTGTCTGCATGAGTGTGTGTGTGTTCATGTATGTGTGTGTGTGTGTGTCCGTCTGTCTGTGTCTGCGTGTGTGTGTTCATGTGTGTGTGCGTGTGTCTCTGCATGCGTGTGAGCGTGTTCATGTGTGTGTGTTCATGAATGTGTGTGTGTGCGTGTGTCTCTGCATGTGTGTGTGTTCATGTGTGTGTGTTCATGTGTGTGTGTGTTCATGTATGTGTGTGTGTGCGTGTGTCTCTGCATGTGCGTTGTGTTCATGTCTGTGTGTGAGTGTATATTAGTGTGTGTGTGTTCATGTATGTGTGTGTTCATGTGTGTGTGCGTGTTTATGTGTTCATGTGTGTGTGTGTGTGTGTGCGTGTGTCTCTGCATGTGTGTGTGAGTGTTCATGTGTGTGTGTGTTTTTATGTGTGTGTGTTCATGTATGTGTGTGTGTGCGTGTGTCTCTGCATGTGTGTGTGTTCATGTGTGTGTTCATGTATGTGTGTGTGTGCGTGTGTCTCTGCATGTGTGTGTGTGTTCATGTGTGTGTGTGTTTTTATGTGTGTATGTGTATTCATGTATGTGTGTGTGTGCGTGTGTCTCTGCATGTGTGTGTGTGTTTATGTGTGTGTGTGTGTTCATGTATGTGTGTGTGTGTTCATGTGTGTGTTTTTATGTGTGTATGTGTGTGCGTGTGTCTGTGCATGTGTGTGTGTGTTCATGTATGCGTGTGTGTGTGTGTGTTCTTGTATTTGCACCCTTCTTGAGACATCGACAAGGACAAGTATCTTCCATATGAGGAGGTGTGAACAAGTGATGACATAAGTCATGGTCCCCATAGAGAAAGCCATTGCATCTAATAAAGAATGTCTCGTTTGCATCCCTGCTGGTGAAATCCATCAACATTAGGGTGGTCCCAAATAGGAGAGATTTTTCAAATGGACTCTGTTGCAAGTCTTGTGTATTCTTTGTAACTTGTTTGTGTGTGTGTGTGCTATGGCCATTGCGTCCCCCCCCCCCTCCCTAGGGCATACTTCCAACCTTGAGACATCCGAATTCGGGAGATGGGGGAGGGGTTTGGTGGTAGCAGGGGTGTATATTGAAGAGTTAATGCTGCAAGGGATTCTGGGTATTTGGTCTGTTCTTTTTATATCGTGTCACGGTGTGGATGTTCTCCCGAAATGTGTTTGTCATTCTTGTGGACGCTGTATCGATTCGTTGTGGTGAAGAAGGAGCTAAGCCGGAAGGCAAAACCCTCAATTTACCGGTCGATCTACGTCTCTATTCTCACCTATGGTCATGAGCTTTGGGTTATGACCGAAAGGACAAGATCACGGGTACAAGCGGCTCAAATGAGTTTCCTCCGCCGGGTGGTGGGTCTCTCCCTTAGAGATAGGGTGAGAAGCTCTGCCATCCGGGAGGAACTCAAAGTAAAGCCGCTGCTCCGCCACATGGAGAGGAGCAAGATGAGGTGGTTCGGGCATCTGGTCAGGATGCCACCCGAACACCATCCTAGGGAGGCGCATATTTGTAACAGTGTTAAAGTTGTTTATACGGCCACCTTCAGTGTGACCTGTATGACGGTTGACCAAACAAGAATCCATCCATCCTCTTCCTGGATGGATTCTTGTTTGGTGTGGGTTCACAGTGTGGCGCATATTTGTAAAAGTGTTAAAGTTGTTTATATGGCCACCCTACAGTGTGACCTGTATGGCGGTTCACCAACTTTTACCAATATTGCACAAATGTTCAGTTGTTTTTGTAAAATTTTCACTTGGTAAAACTGTTACTTTTTAATGTAAAATTATCACATTTCAATGCAAAATCGTGACATTTGACTTTTATCAAAATATTGCCAATTTTTCTGTTTTTTTTGTAAAATAGTGACATTTTGGGAGTAAAATTATGACTTTTGTCATGATTTTGCCAAGGAAAATTCAGATTATTATTATAATATTACCAAAATTTACAAGTTTTCTTATATAGTTGTGACTTTTGTCGAGTAAAATGATGACTGTTTTCATAAAGTTGCCAAAATGTTAAGCTTTTCTAGTAATCAAATTTAAATTGAACTTAATGCATGTTTTGTTTGGGGAAAAAGGGTACATTTTTTTGTGTATAATACAGTTGTCTCTCGTCATATGTGAGAATATCGAGCATAAATAAATGTGTTTTCAGCAGCTTTGGCTCAATTGGGACCCATAACAGAATTTTATTAGGAGCCAAATACAAAAAAACTATTTTTTTTGTATTTATTTATGCAAAAAAAATGTACAAAAAAAATTTCAATCAAATTTAACTTAATGCGTGTTTTTTTTGTGAAAAAAAGGGTACATTCTTTTGTGTATAATACATTTGTCCCTTGCCGTATGTGAGAATATTGTACAAAAATAAATGTGTTTTCAGTAGCTTTGGCTCAATTGGGACCCATAACAGAATTTTATTGAGAGCTAAATACAACAAAAAAATTGTAAAGTTTTTTTTTTTTTTTATTTATGCAAAATAATTGTAAAAAAAATGTTTTCAATCAAAGTTGAATTTAACTTAATGCATGTTTTGTTTTGGGGAAAAAAAGAGTACATTTTTGGTGTAAAATCCAGTTGTCCCTCGCCATACGTGAGAATATCGTGCATTGGGACCTATAACAGAATTTTATTAGGAGCCAAACACAAAAAAAACCCCAAACATTTAAAAAATATATATTTATGCAAAGTAATTGTAAACAAATGTTTTCAATCAAACTTAATGCATGTTTTGTTTGAGGAAAAAAGGGTAAATTTTTGTGCAAAATACAGTTGTCCCTCGTCATATGTGAGAATATCGTGCATTCGGACCCATAGGAGAATTTCATTAAGAGCTAAATACAAAAAAAAAAGGAAACTTTTTTTTTTTAATTTATTCAAAATAATTGTAAAAAAAAAAAAATCAATCAAATTTAAATTTAACTTAATGCATGTTTTGTTTGGGGAAAAAGGGTACATTTTTGGTGTAAAATACAGTTGTCCCTCGCCGTACGTGGGAATATCGTGCATAAATAAATGTGATTTCTGCAGCCTTGGCTCAATTGGGACCCATAGCAGAATTTTATTAAGAACCAAATACAAAAAAATACTTGTTTTATTTATTTAAGCGAAATAATTGTTAAAAAAAAAAATCAATCAAATATAAATTTTACTTAATGCGTGTTTTGCTTGGAGAAAAAAGGGTACATTTTTTGGTGTGAAATACAGTTGTCCCTCGCCATACGTGAGAATATCGTGCATTGGGACCCATAGCAGAATTTTATTAAGAGCTAAATACAAAAAAAAAAAATTTAAATTTTTTTTGTTTAATTTATTCAAAATAATTGTAAAAAAAAAAAAGTCAATCAAATTTAAATTTAAATTAATGCATGTTTTGTTTGAGGAAAAAAGGTAAATTTTTGGTGTGAAATACAGTTGTCTCTCGCCATACGTGAGAATATCGTGCATAAATAAATGTGATTTCTGCAGCCTTGGCTCAATTGGGACCCATAGCAGAATTTTATTAAGAACCAAATTCAAAAAAATACAAAATATTTATGCAAAATAATTGTAGAAAATAGATGGATGGATGGAATTGTTAAAAAAAAATGTTGTCAATCAAACTTGAATTTAATGCATGTTCTGTTTGGGGTAAAAAGGGTACATTTTTTGTGCAAAATACAGTTGTCCCTCGTCATATGTGAGAATATCGTGCATTCGGACCCATAGGAGAATTTCATTAAGAGCTAAATACAAAAAAAAAAAGGAAACTTTTTTTTTTTAATTTATTCAAAATAATTGTAAAAAAAAAAAATCAATCAAATTTAAATTTAACTTAATGCATGTTTTGTTTGGGGAAAAAGGGTAAATTTTTGGTGTGAAATACAGTTGTCCCTCGTCATATGTGAGAATATCGTGCATTCGGACCCATAGGAGAATTTCATTAAGAGCTAAATACAAAAAAAAAAGGAAACATTTTTTTTTAAATTTATTCAAAATAATTGTAAAAAAAAAATGTCAATCAAATTTGAATTTAACTTAATGCATGTTTTGTTTGGGGAAAAAGGGTACATTTTTGGTGTAAAATACAGTTGTCCCTCGCCGTATGTGGGAATATCGTGCATAAATAAATGTGATTTCTGCAGCCTTGGCTCAATTGGGACCCATAACAGAATTTTATTAAGAACCAAATACAAAAAAATACTTGTTTTATTTATTTAAGCAAAATAATTGTTAAAAAAAAAAATCAATCAAATATAAATTTTACTTAATGCGTGTTTTGCTTGGGGAAAAAAGGGTAAACTTTTTTGAGTAAAATACAGCAGGATTTTATTAGGAGCCAAATACAAAAAAACAACGTTTTAAAAAAAATATTTATGTAAAATAATTGTAAAAAAAATGTTTTCAATCCAACTTAATGCATGTTTTGTTTGAGGAAAAAAGGATTCATTTTTAGTGCAAAATACAGTTGTCCCTCGCCATACAAGAAAATATGGTGCAAAATAAATGTGATTTCAGCAGCTTTGGCTCAATTGGGACCCACAGCAGAATTTCATTAAGAGCCAAAATTAAAAAATATATATATATATATATATATTTTTTAAATTTATGCCAAATAATTGTAAAAACATTTTTTCAATCAACCTTGAGTTTAAAAACAATGCATGTTTTTTGGGGGAAAAATGGTAAATTTTGTGTGAAATATAGTTGTCCTCGCCATACGTGAGAATATCGTGCATAAATAAATGTGATTTCAGCAGCTTTGGCTCAATTGGGACCCAAAGCAGAATTTTATTAAGAGCCAAATTATTTATTCATGCAAAATAATTGTTAAGAAAAAATTCTATCAAATTTAAATTTAACTTAATGCATGTTTTGGTTGAGAAAAAAAGGGTAAACATTTTTGAGTAAAATACAGCAGAATTTCATTAGGAGCCAAATACAAAAAAAAAAACATTTAAAAAAAAATATTTATGTAAAATAATTGTAAAAAAAATTTTTTTCAATCCAACTTAATGCATGTTTTGTTTGAGGAAAAAAGGATTCATTTTTACTGCAAAATACAGTTGTCTCTCGCCATACGTGAGAATATCGTGCAAAAATAAATGTGATTTCAGCAGCTTTGGCTCAATTGGGACCCACAGCAGAATTTTATTAAGAGCCAAAATTAAAAAAAATATATATATATATATATATATTTTAAATTTATGCCAAATAATTGTAAAAAAATGTTTTCAATCAACCTTGAGTTTAAATTATTGCATGTTTTTTGGGGGGGAAAAATGGTAAATTTTGTGTGAAATACAGTTGTCCTCGCCATACGTAAGAATATTGTGCATAAATAAATGTGATTTCAGCAGATTTGGCTCAATTGGGACCCAAAGCAGAATTTTATTAATAGCAAAATACAAAAAAAAACAAAAACAAATAAACAAAAACAAAAAAAAAAAATATATATATATATATATTTTTTAAATTAATATTATTTTTTTATTTATGCTAAATAATTGTAAAAAAAAGTTTTCTATCAAACTTGAATAGAACTTGATGCATGTTTTGTTTGGGGGAAATTAATCAATTTTTAGTGCAAAATACAGTTTTTTGGGCTTAATTGAGACCCATAGCAGAATTTCATTAAGAGCCAAATACGAATATATATATATATATATATATTAAATTTATGCAAAATAATTGTAAAAAAAATGTTTTCAATCAAACTTGAATTGAACTTGATGCATGTTTTGTTTGGGGAAAAAGAATCAATTTTTAGTGCAAAATACAGTTTTACCTCGCCACATCCTGCTTGGAAGTTTGCGGCTTCACTCTTTCACTAATTTATCTCAAATGATATTCTACGTATTTTAGGCCTGAATTCAGCTTTTCCAAGCACAGCAACACTACTGCATGTTGCTAGTATTATGTCACCACATCCTCAAGTCTTTTTTGATAGGATTATATCTGCCTTATTGGATGCAAGGAGTGTAAAGGTGATTTCATGTCTAAAGGGTTTTTTTATGCTTTAACTATGCAAATATGGGATTTATTGTATATGGACAAGTCATTATATGCCCACGAAACTATTTAACAGCAAAAAAAACGAGGGACGACTCGGGGAATATCTAAATTGCTATTTTATTCTTATCAGTGACGGAGCCGGAAGGGGCTGGGAATATGTTTGCGGTAAAATCTCTCATGAAGGACTCCGTCATCATTAATGATTGACGTTTTACTTACACTTATTCACTCAAAATGGGGCGCCCAGATTAATGATATGTGAGGAGGGAGGGGGCGGGGGACCCCTGCATTACGGGAGTGCAATTCAGCGCCCCCCGCAACCCCAAAAGGGAATAAGTGGTAGAAAATGGATGGATGGATGTATGGATGGATGGAATTCTGACTAACGAGTCAAACACTGAATTTGGGGTTTTTACTTGCTTTTAACGAGAAATGTCTTGCATTTTTCCGTCTAATACAAAATAATCAAAGGAAAATAGGGGCCGCGTTGATATTTTTATATACATTTATTTCATGTTGTAAGAAGGCAAACAAATGTTGAAATGCATGAAATAAATGACATTTTTGCTCAATTTTTGCTCCACATTTAGACCATCATTTCTACAACATGCCGCGAGCTATACTTACAAAAAAAATGGAAGGAAAGCATTCGTGAAACTCTGTGTAGTAAATTAATAGAATATAAGAGTTACTTCATCAGGATTCACCTGTTTATGCAAATATTTTGACACAAAGTTTTGTTTTCATATATGATATACATTGCTTTAATATTAGCACCACTATATCGCAACTTTTTGCATAATCCAATGAGATCTATATAAGCATCTATCCATTTTCTACCGCTTGTCCCTTTTGGGGTTGCGGGTGGTCGCTGGAGCCTATCTCAGCTGCTTTTTGGCGGAAGACAGGCTACACCCTGGACAAGTCGCCACCTCATCACAGGAGATCTATATATGAGATTATAAAAATAAATAGGAATTTGAGTAAATTTGGGAAAAAAATAATATTGAGAGCTTTTTTTTAAGAAAAATTGTATTTATGATATTCACATGTATGGGAACATTCTTTGCAAACTAGACCTTATAACTCCGATGCAGTTTTTGCATCATTATAATATCCCGGCGGTCATGATTCCAAATACCATGGAACAGAGGTAGGGAACCTATGGCTCTCAAGCCAGATGTGGCTCTTTTGATGACTGCTTCTGGCTCTCAGATTCATTTGACCTGACATTGCTAAACACAATAATCACAATAATGTTGAAAATATAAAACATTCTCATGCATTTTAATCCATTTTTCTACCGCACCTGTTCGAGAAGTCGCATAAACGGTAAGAAGTATTTTATTTATTATTGGTTAACTTCATAATAACGATTTTATTAAAAACAATAAGAGACTTATTATACTCTAAAAATATTGGTCTTACTTAAAAATGCACGCCTTTTATATTCAGTGTTAAAAAAATATTATATGGCTCTCACAGAAATACATTTTTAAATATTTTGCTTTCATGTCTCTCCCGGCCAATAAGGTGGCCATAGAATATAGTAAATGATGAAATTAAATAAAAATGTTACTCTCATAATCAGCGTCCCAATTCAAGCGACCGGTGTCTCCCTAAGCATCGAAAAAGGCGTTTTTTTTTTTGGAGAGTCATGGCCAGAAGTTGAAATGACTTATTGGGGATGCCAGGTCAGGTGATGCAACAAAAACACTCGCGCCCTCTGCATCAGTCTGACAGAATACACCATTCATGCACATGCAATGATTGGCATTTCCTTCCTCCTTCACCATGATAGTGCATGATTTCCCCACCCTACACACACACACACACACACACACACACACACACACACACACACTGAGTCTGAAGGAACAAATTGTGCAGCAGCAGTGGCGCAAGGAGGCTGTTTTGAAAGGAAGAGATAAGTGTCTGCAATGGACGCACACCTGCTGCTGCTGCAGTGACACACCGACACCAGGGACGCACACCAGGCATACAAATGGGCACACAGACGTACCGAGAGCTTACCATGGCGGCACCGTGCCACTCGCATCTGCCCGTCTCGCTGCCATCTCGTCACACTTTGGGGTTTCTTCCTCCTCGCTCCGCTTCCAGCCTCTTTTGAGGCTACCGACTACTCCACTGATCAATGGACGTGCAGCGAGGAGAGCTTGGCTGACTCCCCCCCACCCCCCCGGTGTGTGTGTGTGTGTGTGTGTGTGTGTGTGTGTATCACCAGGAGGAGAGGAGGCTTCCAACCCACACAGCACCCTCCAGAGCGCTCAGCCTCCACAGTGGATCATGACTTGACCACTGCATACACCTACACATCACTTGTGTGTGTGTGTGTGTGTGTGTGTGTGTGTGTGTGTGTGTGTGTGTGTGTGGGCCCACCCAATCACACACGCACACACGGATGCATCACCTGTTGTTTTTCCAGGCTTGAGCAAACAGCTTTATCCACCTGTTCCTCAGGCTGCGGTTCAGGAAAGTAACTGATTATTGACCACCTTCATCCATTGGGACATGTGATCTCCTAATACCGTAACTATGCAATTCACGTTACGTAAAAATATTGTTTAGGTCAGGGCTTCTTAATCTTTTTCACCAATTTTGCGCTACAGAGGGACCTTTGGGGCCCACCCAAATGTTAACACTGAATTAGTCATTTTATATGATTTTTAATCGTATACAATAACTACAAAATTCCTGTAGGCCACGAAGTCGATCGAAGTTTGCGCACTTCTGAAATGGCAACAAGTGTCTAAAGCCATGATTTTTAGGTTTAATTGCATAAAATCAGAGAAAAATCCAGTATAAAGTGTTAGCATGCTAACATTACCATGGTAAAATTAACAGGCTAATATAAGAGGAGTTAGCATACTTCTAAGATGGTGGCATGTATCAAAATCCATGATTTTTACGGTCATACGAAAGCAAATAAATAAAATGCTAGCAAAAAAACATTAGCATGCTAATATAAGAGAAGTTAGAGTACTTCTAAAATGGCAGCAAGTATCAAAATCGATGATTTTTACGTTCATATGAAAGCAAATAGCTAAAATGCTAGCAAAAAAACATTAGTATGCTAATATAAGAGAAGTTAGCGTACTTCTACAATGGCAGCAAGTATCAAAATCCCTGATTTTTACAGTCATACAAAAGCAAATAGATAAAATACTAGCAAAAAACATTAGCATGCTAATATAAGAAAAGTTACAGTACTTCTCGAATGGCAAGTATCAAAATCCATGATTTTTACGTTCATACGAAAGCAAATAGCTAAAATGCTAGCAAAAAACATTAGCATGCTAATATAAGAGAAGTTAGCATACTTCTAAGATGGCGGAAAGTATCAAAATTAATGATTTTTGCGTTCATACTAAAACAAATCGCTAAAATGCTAGCAGAAAACAAAATGTTAGTATGCTAATATTAGCACGCTAACATAAAATGAGTCTGCACACTTCTAAATTGGCACCAAGTGTCTAATGCCATGATTTTTAGGTTTGATTTCATAAGATCAGAGAAAAATCCAGCATGAAATGTTAGCATGCTAATGTTACCATGGTAAAATTAGCATGCTAATATAAGAGAAGTTAGCATACTTCTAAGATGGCGGAAAGTATCAAAATTAATGATTCTTGCGTTCATACTAAAACAAATAGCTAAAATGCTAGCAAAAAACAAAATGTTAGTATGCTAATATTAGCATGCTAACATAAAATAAATGGGTTAAATGATAAATGGGTTGTACTTGTATAGCGCTTTTCTACCTTCAAGGTACTCAAAGCGCTTTGACACTACTTCCACATTTACCCATTCACACACACATTCACACACTGATGGAGGGAGCTGCCATGCAAGGCGCCAACCAGCACCCATCAGGAGCAAGGGTGAAGTGTCTTGCTCAGGACACAACGGACGTGACGAGGTTGGTACTAGGTGGGAATTGAACCAGGGACGCTCGGGTTGCGCACGGCCACTCTCCCCACTGCGCCACGCCGTCCCTTAAAATGAGTCTGCACACTTCTAAATCGGCACCAAGTGTCTGAAGCCATGATTTTTAGGTTTAATTTCATAAGATCAGAGAAAAATCCAGCATAAAATGTTAG
>NC_084637.1:33152809-33172809 GCF_033978795.1 Nerophis ophidion
ATAGCTAAAATACTAGCAAAAAACAAAATGTTAGTATGCTAATATTAGCATGCTAACATAAAATGAGTCTGCACACTTCTAAATGGGCACCAAGTGTCCAAAGCCATGATTTTTAGGTTTAATTTCATAAGATCAGAGAAAAATCCAGCATAAAATGTTTAGCATGCTAACGTTACCATGGTAAAATTAGCATCCTAATATAAGAGAAGTTAGCATACTTCTAAGATGGCGGAAAGTATCAAAATTAATGATTTTTGCGTTCATACTAAAACAAAAGGCTACAATTCTAGCAAAAAAAACACGTTAACATGCTAATGTTAGCATGCTAACATAAAATGAGTCAGCATAGTTCCAAGATGGCGCCAAGCATCAAAAGCCATGATTTTTATGTTCAAACGGCCAAAATGCTAGCATATTACGTTAGCATGCTTTAGTCATCATTTTTGCGCTTTAGACATTTCTCTATAATTTTAGTTCCGGACTTCTTCTGTTTGTTTGATATTGTCTTTCCTGCCACAAGTGGTGGAAGAGTGTATTACAACCGAGTTAAGCTGAGAAACACTTTTATTTGGTTGGGGGGGGGACCCAACATCTACGGTTAAGAAACACTAGTTTAGGTGTTTGTTGTTTTTGGGGGGGGGGGGGCAACATCTGGGCCCGGCCTGACGGTTAAGAAACACTAGTTTAGGTGTTTGTGTTTTTTTTGGGGGGGGGGGACCCAACATCTGGGCCCGGCCCTACAGTTAAGAAACACTAGTTTAGGTGTTTGTTGTTTATGGGGTGGGGGGGCCCAACATCTGGGCCCGGCCCTACGGTTAAGAAACACTAGTTTAGGTGTTTGTTGTTTTTTTGGGGGGGGGGGGACCCAACATCTGGGCCCGGCCCTATGGTTAAGAAACACTAGTTTAGGTGTTTGTTGTTTTTGGGGGGGGGGGACCCAACATCTGGGCCCGGCCCTACGGTTAAGAAACACTAGTTTAGGTGTTTGTTGTTTTTGGGGGGGGGGACCCAACATCTGGTTAAGAAACACTAGTTTAGGTGTTTGTTGTTCTTTTTTTGGGGGGGGGGGGGCAACGGTTTAAGAAACACTAGTTTAGGTGTTAGTTGTTTTTGGGGGGGGGGACCCAACATCTGGTTAAGAAACACTAGTTTAGGTGTTTGTTGTTTTTTTTTTGGGGGGGGGGGGCAACATCTGGGCCCGGCCCTACGGTTAAGAAACACTAGTTTAGGTGTTAGTTGTTTTTGGGATTTCTGACACAAAGTTGAGGTGGGAAAAAAAGGTTTTCGCCCCCCCCACCAGGGGCCCCCGCCCCACCATTTGAGAAGTAGTGCGTTGGGGCCAGCGTGCAAAGCACAGAAAAGAAGAGGACGTTGGTGAGGGGGAGATGTAGATGTCAGGGTTATGAAGCACTGTGGAATTATGGGTAATTACCTTGAACATGGCGAGTGAACTCTCTGGACTCCGGCACACCCGGAAATGCATTAAGGGGAGGGGGCGGAGTTCACCTTTTAATCCCACTGCTTTAGTTTTAACAGCCTTTAGTTTCTCAAAGCTCCATTTTTGCAAATCATCTCCAGTAGATGCGTGTAGCACCCAATTCTGGGCCCTCATACACAAGACCCCTGAAGGGCCCCCAATCCAGACCTGAACCCAACATCAGCACCTCCTCCACACAACATAGTGGACATAAAACATGTGTAGCCACTCATTCATGATCACCGCTATAAACATTTCAAGTTACTGGTGAGCATTCCATCCATCTTCTTCTGCTTATCTGAGGTGGGGTCGCGGGGGCAGCAGCCTAAGCAGAGAAGCCCAGACTTCCCTCTCCCCAGCCACTTGGTCCAGCTCTTCCCGGCGGCGTTCCCAGACCAGCCAGGAGACATAGTCTTCCCAACATGTCCTGGGTCTTCCCCGTGGCCTACTACCAATCCGGGTGGCATCCTGACCAGATGCCCGAACCACTTCATCTGGCTCCTCTCCATGTGGAGGAGCAGTGGCTTTACTTTGAGTTCCTCCCGGATGGCAGAGCTTCTCACCCTATCTCTAAGGGAGAGACCCAAACTCAGTTGGGCCGCTTGTACTCGTGATCTTGTCCTTTCGGTCATAACCCAAAGCTCATGACCATAGGTGAGGATGGGAATGTAGATGGACTGATAAATTGAGAGCTTTGCCTTCCGGCTCAGCTCCTTCTTCACCACAACGGATCGGTCACATTCAATGGGGGTCTGGCGGCAGATTTCTTGCCACTGACATCTTGGGGCCAGTGGTGCAACTTGAATCCCTCCCTGTTAGTGTTGTTACACCCTCCGACAACACACCCACCAGGCATGATGTCTCCAAGGTTCCAAAAAATAGTCGAAAAAACGGCAAATAACAGAGCTGAGACCCGGTGTTTGTAATGTGTTGAAAATGAAAATGGCGGCTGTATTGTCATCGCCTCCAGAGCGATAAACAGAAAGGCGTTTAATTCGCCAAAATTCACCCATTTAGAGTTCGGAAATCCATCCATCTATCCATTTTCTACCGCTTATTCCCTTTTGGGGTCGCGGGGCGCGCTGGCGCCTATCTCAGCTACAATCGGGCGGAAGGCGGGGTACACCCTGGACAAGTCGCCACCTCATCGCAGGGCCAACACAGATAGACAGACAACATTCACACACTAGGGACCATTTAGTGTTGCCAATCAACCTATCCCCAGGTGCATGTCTTTGGAGGTGGGAGGGGCCTATTCCCAGGTGCATGTCTTTGGAGGTGGGAGGGGCCTATCCCCAGGTGCATGTCTTTGGAGGTGGGAGGGGCCCATCCCCAGGTGCATGTCTTTGGAGGTGGGAGGGGCCTATCCCCAGGTGCATGTCTTTGGAGGTGGGAGGGGCCTATCCCACGGTGCATGTCTTTGGAAGTGGGAGGGGCCTATCCCCAGGTGCATGTCTTTGGAGGTGGGAGGGGCCTATCCCCAGGTGCATGTCTTTGGAAGTGGGAGGGGCCTATCCCCAGGTGCATATCTTTGGAGGTGGGAGGGGCCTATCCCACGGTGCATGTCTTTGGAAGTGGGAGGGGCCTATCCCCAGGTGCATGTCTTTGGAGGTGGGAGGGGCTTATCCCCAGGTGCATGTTTTTGGAGCTGGGAGGGGCCTATCCCCAGGTGCATGTCTTTGGAAGTGGGAGGGGCCTATCCCCAGGTGCATGTCTTTGGAGGTGGGAGGGGCCCATCCCACGGTGCATGTCTTTGGAAGTGGGAGGGGCCTATCCCCAGGTGCATGTCTTTGGAGGTGGGAGGGGCCTATCCCACGGTGCATGTCTTTGGAAGTGGGAGGGGCCTATCCCCAGGTGCATGTCTTTGGAGGTGGGAGGGGCTTATCCCCAGGTGCATGTTTTTGGAGCTGGGAGGGGCCTATCCCCAGGTGCATGTCTTTGGAGGTGGGAGGGGCTTATCCCCAGGTGCATGTTTTTGGAGCTGGGAGGGGCCTATCCCACGGTGCATGTCTTTGGAAGTGGGAGGGGCCTATCCCCAGGTGCATGTCTTTGGAGGTGGGAGAGGCTTATCCCCAGGTGCATGTTTTTGGAGCTGGGAGGGGCCTATCCCTAGGTGCATGTTTTTGGAGGTGGGAGGGGCCCATCCCCAGGTGCATGTCTTTGGAGGTGGGAGGGGCCTATCCCCAGGTGCATGTCTTTGGAGGTGGGAGGGGCCTATCCCCAGGTGCATGTCTTTGGAGGTGGGAGGGGCCTATCCCCAGGTGCATGTCTTTGGAGGTGGGAGGGGCCTGTCCCCAGGTGCATATCTTTGGAGGTGGGAGTGGCCTATCCCCAGGTGCATGTCTTTGGAGGTGGGAGGGGCCTGTCCCCAGGTGCATGTCTTTGGAGGTGGGAGGGGCCTGTCCCCAGGTGCATGTCTTTGGAGGTGGGAGGGAGCCGGAGTACCCGGAGGGAACCAGTTAAAAAATAAATGGTCTTTTTTCTGCACCATCAAGGTATATATTGACGCTTACATAGGTCTGCTGATAATGTTCCCCTTTAAAGATCTAAAAAAATGATCTGGGAATGTCCTGCAGGCCAGATTGAAAAGCTCAAGGGGCCGCATGTGGCCCCCCCGGGCCTTAAAGTATCCAAGCGTTTGTGCGTAGCTAAACTTCCATTCCAAGCGTTAATGTCATCGTGGCATCTGATGAACGTTTGTCATTTCTTTTTTGTGCTTCTTCTCATGTTTGTGGCTCCCTGGCTGACTGGTCAGATTGTTGCCATGGAATGTGTTGTGGCACAAAAGGAGCAGAGATCCACAAACCCAGTGACCTCCCAGAGAGGCCTCACTCCCCTCTGCTCTCTGGATTTGTCCGCACTTATTCGCCTCCATCCCCACCTTTTTTTCCTCTTGCGCAACTTTGTTTTGCCTCCGCACTCCCTCCCGTGCGGTAGGTGGGTAGTAACACGCTACATTTACTCCGTTACATCTACTTGAGTAACAATTGGGATGAATTGTACTTCTAAGAGTAGTTTTAACGCAACATACATTTACTTTTGAGTATATTTATAGAGGATAAACACTACTTTTACTCCGCTCCATTTATCTACATTCTACTCGCTACTGATTTTTAATCGATCTGTTAATGCAGGCTTTGTTTGTTTTGGTTTGTCAGACAGACCTTCAAAGTAGGATCCATCACATGCCTGCGTTTCACCAATCAAATGCAGTCACTGGTGACCTTTGACTCCGTTTCACCAATCAAACAGGCGGTCACATGACTAACTCCACTTTTTTTAAATAAACCTTTATTTATACATTTCAACATTTACAAACAGTTGAAAATAATAAAGTACGTACAAAACAGTATAAAAACCGTACAAAACAGCGCCAGGGTGTTGTAAATTCAAAATAACTAAAATAGAATGCAAAACAAATATATATATAAAATAAACAAAGTGCAAAGCCATAGGCTCACTCAATCTCAGTAAATAACTTCAATTTGGAACACAGCATCATCGTTTTCACAGCTTTTTGCTTGTTAGAGGTAGAGTGTTTTAATGTATCAATCAATCAATCAATGTTTACTTATATAGCCCTAAATCACTAGTGTCTCAAAGGGCTGCACAAACCACTACGACATCCTCGGTAGGCCCACATAAGGGCAAGGAAAACTCACACCCAGTGGGACGTCGGTGACAATGATGACTATGAGAACCTTGGAGAGGAGGAAATTAATGGATGTCGAGCGGGTCTAACATGATACTGTGAAAGTTCAATCCATAATGGATCCAACACAGTCACGAGAGTCCAGTCCAAAGCGGATCCGACACAGCAGCGAGAGTCCCGTTCACAGCGGAGCCAGCAGGAAACCATCCCAAGCGGAGGCGGATCAGCAGCGCAGAGATGTCCCCACCCGATACACAGGCGAGCAATACATGGAACACCGGATCGGACCGGACCCCCTCCACAAGGGAGAGTGGGACATAGGAGAAAAAAGAAAAGAAACGGCAGATCAACTGGTCTAAAAAGGGAGTCTATTTAAAGGCTAGAGTATACAAATGAGTTTTAAGGTGAGACTTAAATGCTTCTACTGAGGTGGCATCTCGAACTTTTACCGGGAGGGCATTCCAGAGTACTGGAGCCCGAAATGAAAACGCTCTATAGCCCGCAGACTTTTTTTGGGCTTTAGGAATCACTAATAAGCCGGAGTCCTTTGAACGCAGATTTCTTGCCGGAACATATGGTACAATACAATCGGCAAGATAGGATGGAGCTAGACCGTGTAGTATTTTATATGTAGAGTTCTAAATCTTTTTTAAAGGCACAAAAAACAGGTCGGGTATTGAGAAACTTACATTTATGAATATAAAACTTAGCCAATAGTATAATGAGGTTGCAAAGGTAAAATTCATTTTAAATTTTTTTTCAATACAGTGTAAAACCAAATATATATTATTTAATATATATTATTGTTTTAGTTGCTTAAGAGATATTCCTGGCTGTGAATTTGTTCATTGCTATTTTTATGTTTTTGTGCATTACTTGTTGCCGTAATCATTAAAGGAACAGGTTACTCATCAGTTACTCAGTACTTGAGTAGTTTTTTCACAACATACTTTTTACTTTTACTCAAGTAAATATTTGGGTGACTACTCCTTACTTTTACTTGAGTAATACATCTCTAAAGTAACAGTACTCTTACTTGAGTACAATTTCTGGCTTCTCTACCCACCTCTGGCCGTAGATGCTCTTTATTCCATTCCCTGCCTAATAAGAGGTTTTTCTCGCAACAATACGTCTTTGTACGTACCGTAAAAGCCGTAAACCCCGCCCTGAAAAACATACGCACGGGTAAATTCTACAGTATTTTACACACGTCGGAAATTGTGTGGGAACCTGTGGCTGTGTAACCTGCGGGTGAATCTGGTTTGGGGCCAAGAAGCCAACACTCAGGAGGCCAAACACAAATAGCAGAGAAACCGCTTGTGTGCCCGCTTGAGATCAAAGATCCTCTCCGCAGAGCTCCTCCACTCTGCCAGGCATGCATGAACACACACACACACACACACACACACACACACACACACACACACACACACACACACACACACACACACACACACACACACACTTGTATTTGTTACCTTCTTAAGACCTGAAAAAAATGCCTACCTCTTTAGGACCACCCTTTCTAGATATATAAAGATTTGTATTAATAATATATACATACTATGCAAATATAAAACAATTTGTTGTGAATAATTACTTGGAATTTTACAAGAAAACGGTCACAATTTATCAAGAAAATATAGAATTTTGGCAGTATAATAATAAAAGTCATCGTTTTACTCTTCGCAAGTCAAAATTTTACAAGAAAAACAGAACATTAGTGCAATATTATGATAAATAATAATAAAAGTTGTCGTTTTACTCTTCGCAAGTCAAAATTTTAGAAGAAAAACAGAACCTTGGTGCAATATTATGATAAATAATAAAAGTTGTCGTTTTACTCTTCGCAAATCAACATTTTAGAAGAAAAACAGAACATTAGTGCAATATTATGATAAATAATAATAAAAGTTGTCGTTTTACTCTTCACAAGTCAAAATTTTAGAAGAAAAACAGAACCTTGGTGCAATATTATGATAAATAATAATAAAAGTTGTCGTTTTACTCTTCACAAATCAACATTTTAGAGGAAAAACAGAACATTAGTGCAATATTATGATAAATAATAATAAAAGTTGTCGTTTTACTCTTCGCAAGTCAAAATTTTAGAAGAAAAACAGAACATTAGTGCAATATTATAATAAAAGGTGGAACTTTACTCAATTAACAGTCACGATTTTACAAGAGAAGCTTGACAATTTTATGAAAAGTCTCGTAATTTTACTTGACAAAATTCACAATTTTATAAAAAAAACTTAAAACATTTTGGCAATAAGTTATAATAATCTGAAATGTCACCATGTTGCATCAAAAAGTAATGACTTTACATTGAAAAAAAGTAATATTTTTTATGAAAATATATCGTATTATTACAGAATGAAAATTTTTCCCAATTTTATAAGAAAAAAAGTTGACACATTGTGAGAAAAAGCCTGCATTTAATTCATTTTTTGGGGTGAATATTTTGTTTGTAATTTATTTTTAGTTTTTATTATTTACTTCAAGTTATTACTGTATATTGCTATGTATATATTACTTTTTATTTAAAAAAGAAAAGAGAACAATTGGCCAAAGGGGGCACATTTCAATTTCTTACACACACTTGTTATTCCATCTGTTGGCCAGAGGGGGAGCACTTCAAATTTGCACACTTACTTGTTATCTCGTATGTTGACCAGAGGGGGAGCACTTTTAAAACCGACACACAGTCAATTCGAAAAATCCCTCCTTTTTAGGACCACCCTAGTTTTGATAGATGTCACCAGCAGGGGTGCAAATGAGACATTTTCTATTAGATGCAATGGTCTTTCCGTATTGGGAGCAGGATTTATGTCCTCACTTGCTCACACCTCCTCATATGGATGGCACTTTTCCTTGTCTCAAGATGGGCATAAATACAAGAACACACACACACACACACACACACACACACACACACACACACACACACACACACACACACACACACACACACACACACACACACACACACACACACACACACTTGTATTTGTTACCTTCTTAAGACCTGAAAAAAATGCCTACCTTCTTAGGACCACCCTTTCTAGATATATAAAGATTTGTATTAATAATATATACATACTATGCAAATATAAAACAATTTGTTGTGAATAATTACTTAGAATTTTATAAGAAAACGGTCACAATTTATCAAGAAAACATAGAATTTTGGCAGTGTAATAATAAAAGTCGTCATTTTACTCTTCGCTAGTCAAAATTTTACAAGAAAAACAGAACATTAGTGCAATATTATGATAAATAATAATAAAAGTTGTCGTTTTACTCTTCGCAAGTCAAAATTTTAGAAGAAAAACAGAACCTTGGTGCAATATTATGATAAATAATAATAAAAGTTGTCGTTTTACTCTTCGCAAATCAACATTTTAGAAGAAAAACAGAACATTAGTGCAATATTATGATAAATAATAATAAAAGTTGTCGTTTTACTCTTCGCAAGTCAAAATTTTAGAAGAAAAACAGAACATTAGTGCAATATTATGATAAAAGGTGGAACTTTACTCAATTAACAGTCACAATTTTACAAGAGAAGCTTGACAATTTTATGAAAAGTCTCGTAATTTTACTTGGCAAAATTCACAATTTTATAAAAAAAACTTAAAACATTTTGGCAATATTGTAATAATAATCTGAAATGTCACCATTTTGCATCAAAAAGTAATGATTTTACATTGAAAAAAAGTAATATTTTTTATGAAAATATATCGTATTATTACAGAAAGAAAATTTTTCCCAATTTTATAAGAAAAAAGTTGACACATTGTGAGAATAAGCCTGCATTTAATTCATTTTTTGGGGTGAATATTTTGTTTGTAATTTATTTTTAGTTTTTATTATTTACTTCAAGTTATTACTGTATATCTCTGTGTATATATTACTTTTTATTTAAAAAAAAAAAAAGAAAACAATTGGCCAGAGGGGGCACATTTCACTTTCTTACACACACTTGTTATTCCATCTGTTGGCCAGAGGGGGAGCACTTCAAATTTGCACACTTACTTGTTATCTCATATGTTGACCAGAGGGGGAGCACTTTTAAAACCGACACTCAGTCAATTCGAAAAATCCCTCCTTTTTAGGACCACCCTAGTTTTGATAGATGTCACCAGCAGGGGTGCAAATGAGACATTTTCTTTTAGATGCAATGGTCTTTCCGTATTGGGAGCAGGATTTATGTCCTCACTTGCTCACACCTCCTCATATGGATGGCACTTTTCCTTGTCTCAAGATGGGCATAAATACAACAACACACACACACACACACACACACACACACACACACACACACACACACAGACACACACACACACACACACACACACACACACACACACACACACACACACACACACTTGTATATGTTACCTTCTTAAGACCTGAAAAAAATGCCTACCTTCTTAGGACCACCCTTTCTAGATATATAAAGATTTGTATTAATAATATATACATACTATGCAAGTATAAAACAATTTGTTGTGAATAATTACTTGGAATTTTATAAGAAAACGGTCACAATTTATCAAGAAAACAGAATTTTGGCAGTATAATAATAAAAGTCGTCATTTTACTCTTCGCTAGTCAAAAGTTTACAAGAAAAACAGAACATTAGTGCAATATTATGATAAATAATAATAAATGTTGTCGTTTTACTCTTCGCAAGTCAAAATTTTACAAGAAAAACAGAACATTAGTGCAATATTATGATAAATAATAATAAATGTTGTCGTTTTACTCTTCGCAAGTCAAAATTTTACAAGAAAAACAGAACATTAGTGCAATATTATAATAAAAGGTGGAACTTTACTCAATTAACAGTCACGATTTTACAAGAGAAGCTTGACAATTTTATGAAAAGTCTCATAATTTTACTTGACAAAATTCACAATTTTATAAGAAAACTTAAAACATTTTGGCAATATTATAATAATAATCTGAAATGTCACCATGTTGCATCAAAAAGTAATGACTTTACATTGAAAAAAAGTAATAATTTTTACGGTAATATATTGTAATATTACAAAAACAGAAAGAAAATTGTTCCCAATTTTATAAGATAAAAAGTTGACACATTGTGAGAAAAAGCCTGCATTTAATACATTTTTTGGGGTGAATATTTTGTTTGTAATTTGTTTTTATTATTTACTTCAAGTTATTACTGTATATCTCTATGTATATATTACTTTTTATAAAAAAAACAAAAAAAAAAAAACAATTGGCCAAAGGGGGCACATTTCAATTTCTTACACACACTTGTTATTCCATCTGTTGGCCACAGGGGGAGCACTTTTAAAACTGACTCAGTCAATTCGAAAAACCCCTCCTTTTTAGGACCACCCTAGTTTTGATAGATGTCACCAGCAGGGGTGCAAATGAGACATTTTCTATTAGATGCAATGGTCTTTCCGTATTGGGAGCAGGATTTATGTCCTCACTTGCTCACACCTCCTCATATGGACGGCACTTTTCCTTGTCTCAAGATGGGCATAAATACAAGAACACACACACACACACACACACACACACACACACACACACACACACACGCACACACACACCGCCTGCATGCTTGTGTAGGTGTGTGAGCGTGCCAGGGCTGAAGGTGTGTACACACTTGCACATGGCGTGTGTGTGTGTGTGTGTGTGTGTGTGGGCAGCAGTATGGTGGGGGGTTGCGAGCAGCAACATTCATTTGAACATGAGTTCATGCTTTGAAAGAATTTATGCTTCAGGCAGTTGAGTCACATTAAAAAAACAAAACTGAAATAAAATCAATTAATTCTCCCCAGACAAAAATATCTCCAGTTGTAAGCTGGTAATTATTTTCCAAGATAATTACAGTCTTTTTGGAATGTATGGATTTTTTATTTGTTTGTGTCTAACAATGCAAACTTAACAACGAGTCTCAGAAGAAGTAAAACTACAACATTAAGCAGAAATAAAAGAGTACTTTGGCTTCAGATGTAATGAAAGTGGCAGTTTGCAACATTTACAGCTGCCTTGAGGGCGCTGACATTCCAACAATGTATTTGAAGCGTTATATCTCGCCCTCTTGCGGCTTCTAGGACATAAGGATGTAACTACCAACGTACGAACACATGCATTAGCTTGGCTGGGGTTAGCTAATCATGCCATAAGTCAAGTATTTATTTTATATATATATATATATATATATATATATATATATATATATATATATATATATATATATATATATATATATATATATATATATATATATATATATATATATATATATATATACCGTATTTCCTTGAATTGCCGCCGGGGCACTAATTAATTTAAAACCTCTTCTCACTCCGGCACTTACCAAAGGTATGCAGTAAAAATTGGACTGTGATGTAAGCTTGGACCTTAAATCCTACTGAATAGCTCTTAATCTTCTTCTCTTTATGCAATTTCAAATTACCGGTATTGAAATCAGCCTCCTCCATTTTGAAAATGATGACAGGGGAAGTGTCACTTGTGACGTCATGAGTTTGAGCAGGCGATGATACTAAGCATGCGCTAATTATTTTGGAAAGCGAGTTTGACCCGGCAGTAATTCAAGGCAGGCGCATACTATATACCCTGCGGCAATTCAAGGAAATGCGGTATTACGGTATATATATATATATATATATATATGGAAACTCCGTTTCCATATGAGTTGGGAAATTGTGTTAGATGTAAATATAAACAGAATACAATGATCTGCAAATCCTTTTCAACCCATATTCAGTTGAATATGCTACAAAGACAACATATTTGATGTTCAAACTCATAAACAATTTTTTTCTCTCGCAAATAATCATTAACTTTTTAGAATTTGATGCCAGCAACACGTGACAAAGAAGTTGGGAAAGGTGACAATAAATACTGATAAAGTTGAGGAATGCTCATCAAACACTTATTTGGAACATCCCACAGGTGTGCAGGCTAATTGGGAACAGGTGGGTGCCATGATTGGGTATAAAAACAGCTTCCCAAAAAATGCTCAGACTTTCACAAGAAAGGATGGGGCGAGGTACACCCCTTTGTCCACAACTGTGTGAGCAAATAGTCAAACAGTTTAAGAACGACGTTTCTCAAAGTGCAATTGCAAGAAATTTAGGGATTTCAACATCTACGCTCCATAATATCATCAAAAGGTTCAGAGAATCTGGAGAAATCACTCCACGTAAGCGGCATGGCCGGAAACCAACATTGAATGACCGTGACCTTCCATCTCTCAGACGGCACTGTATGAAAAACTGACATCAATCTCTAAAGGATATCACCACATGGGCTCAGGAACACTTCAGAAAACCACTGTCACTAAATAGAGATTGCCGCTACATCTGTAAGTGCAAGTTAAAGCTTTACTGTGTAAAGCGAAAGCCATTTATCAACAACACCCAGAAACGCCGCCGGCTTTTTTGGGCCTGAGATCATCTAAGATGAACTGATGCAAAGTGGAAAAGTGTTCTGTGGTCTGACGAGTCCACATTTCTAATTGTTTTTGGAAATATTCGACATCAAGGGGGAAGCGAACCATCCAGACTATTATCGACGCAAAGTTCAAAAGCCAGCATCTGTGATGGTATGGGGGTGCATTAGTGCCCAAGGCATGGGTAACTTACACATCTGTGAAGGCACCATTAATGCTGAAAGGTACATACAGGTTTTGGAACAACATAGGCTGCCGTCTAAGCGCCGTATTTTTCATGGACGCCCCTGCTTATTTCAGCAAGACAATGCCAAGCCACATTCAGCACGTGTTACAACAGCATGGCTTCGTAAAAAAAGAGTGCGGGTACTTTCCTGGCCCGCCTGCAGTCCAGACATGTCTCCCATGGAAAATGTGTGGCGCATTATGAAGCATAAAATACGACAGCGGAGACCCCGGACTGTTGAAGGACTGAAGCTCTACATAAAACAAGAATGGGAAAGAATCCCATTTTAAAGCTTCAACAATTAGTTTCCTCAGTTCCTCAGTTGTTAAAAGAAAAGGTGATGTAACACAGTGGTGAACATGCCCTTTCCCAACTACTTTGGCACGTGTTGCAGCCACGAAATTCTAAGTTGATTATTATTTTCAAAAAAAACAAAGTTTATGAGTTTGAACATCAAATATGTTGTCTTTGTAGCATATTCAACTGAATATGGCTTGAAAAGGATTTGCAAATCATTGTATTCTGTTTATATTTACATCTAACACAATTTCCCAACTCATATAGGAAACGGGGTTTGTATTAAAGAGACTTTGCTGTGAGCTGTGGATGAATCGGATTGGCTATAAAGTGTTTCTGGTGTGGCAGTGGAGCGCCGAGGAACACATGGGCCGCGTGGGCGCATCCTGGCAAAGCGCGGCCACGCTGCCTCCTTCGCCTCACACAAACATTTCATACCAAGACACCCCGGAACGTCAGCAGTCTGTCACATAGTCACAGAGTGACACCTGTTCCGTTTCGATCCCCTGGAAGCCTTCGGATGTTCGGAAACAATCCATAACCTCGCACAACTCTGAAGGCCAAAGCCGCTAATCCTCTTTTATTGCGCGAAAGACATTTCTTTTGTTGAACTTTCATATGCTTGTTTCCCTTGATAGCGCGAACAAATAGTCTACATTCCTGCACACACACACGTCGCTGTTAAGTGCGAAGTCAATCGCGGTTCCAAACAACGTCTTTGTCAAACACGCCGGCCTTGACGACCGAGCCTGGGCAGATTTGCAAGAGCCATGGCAACAGTGATGAGAGCAGCGTGTTTCATTCTGTGACAATTGCATAGAATATCGTGGAAAAAAGGGAGAAATCCAAAGCAAACAATGACCAATCCGGCATTGGCTCGCACAAAGCAGTGCTAATGAAACAGTGATTAAATGCACCGCTTGTCGAATTTCATGCCTTGCTGCCAGCTGTGAGAGGCGGGCACAGTCTGGACAGGCTGCCAGTCAATCACGCCGCTGACATAATTCAAGTCTTTAGTCAGCCACAATGCGTCTTTTCGGAGTGTGGAAGTGGAGCCGGAGAGAGCCCACGCACGCATAATAATAGACGTCGCCAGATGGGAGCCCAAAACGGGTCGTAGTATCAAATTAAAAGCGCGGGAGAAGGAGAAAATGTATGCAAAAGTCAGAGCAAAATATGCACGCCGGCTCCCACTCTCAGGACGAGAGTCCACGGAAAGTGGCGTGTGGGTGGGAGTGGTGAAGAGGAGGATGAAGGAGGCAGGTGATGAAAAGGAAAAAAAGGCGGCTTGACGGTATTTTTGAGGCGGTGGCACATTACCCTGCGAATAAGTTGGATGAAAGTTGTTGGTGGGATCAAAGTGTACTTTTGCAAGTGGCGGAAAAAAAAGGCTTGAAAGAGGAGACAGCGCGCCGGGATTTTACCCCGTGGGCGGTCCTGATACCATGTTGACGTTGGATAACGGTTCGATATCAGTCATAAAGCAAGCAGGGGATTACAGTGTTGACTTGAGTATTGCGAGGGTTACTTTGCAGCTTGTCGCTTGTCTTTTAGCCCGCGTGCAGACGCCGTTTGTGCTCGCCGTATTAACTCTGCACCCCCGTCTTCCAGACTTTTGGTAATCAGAGCGGAACTGCACTTGTTTTGGAGTTTTGACGTTCACATCCTTCACAATTATCATGAAAGAGATGATGATTGGGGCGGCATAGCTCAGTTGGTAGAGTGGCCGTGCCAGCAACTTGAAGGTTGCAGGTTCGATTCCCACTTCCGCCATCCTAGTCACTGCCGTTGTGTCCTTGGGCAAGACACTTTACCCACCTGCTCCCAGTGCCACCCACACTGCTTTAAATGTAACTTAGATATAGGGTTTCACTATGTAAAGCGCTTTGAGTCACTAGAGAAAAGCGCTATATAAATATAATTCATTTCATTTCATGATGATGGATGTATCCATCCATCCATCCATCCATCCATTTCCTACCACTTGTCCCGTTCGGGGATTCGGGGGGTGCTGGAACCTATCTCAGTTGTATTCGGGCAGAAGGCGGGTACACCCTGGACAAGTCGCCACCTCACCGCAGTGCCAACACAGATAGACAGACAACATTCACACTCACATTCACACACTAGGGACCATTTAGTGTTGCCAATCAACCTATCCCCAGGTGCATGTCTTTGGAGGTGGGAGGGGCCTATCCCCAGGTGCATGTCTTTGGAGGTGGGAGGGGCCTATCCCCAGGTGCATGTCTTTGGAAGTGGGAGGGGCCTATCCCCAGGTGCATGTCTTTTGAAGTGGGAGGGGCCTATCCCCAGGTGCATGTCTTTGGAGGTGGGAGGGGCCTATCCCCAGGTGCATGTCTTTGGAGGTGGGAGGGGCCTATCCCCAGGTGCATGTCTTTGGAGGTGGGAGGGGCCTATCCCCAGGTGCATGTCTTTGGAAGTGGGAGGGGCCTATCCCCAGGTGCATGTCTTTGAAAGTGGGAGGGGCCTATCCCCAGGTGCATGTCTTTGGAGGTGGGAGGAAGCCGGAGTACCCGGAGGGAACCCACGCAGTCACGGGGAGAACATGCAAACTCCACACAGAAAGATCCCGGGACCGGGATTGAACCCAGGACTACACAGGACCTTGGTATTGTGAGGCAGACGCACTAACCCCTGTTACACCGTGCTGCCATGATGGATGTATTTTTTTATAATTTATTCTAACTCGTCCATCCATCCATCTTCTTCTGCTTATCCGAGGTCGGGTCGCGGGGGCAGCAGCCTAAGCAGGGAAGCCCGGCCTCTCTCTCTCCCTAGCCGCTTGGTCCAGCTCTTCCCGGGGGATCCCGAGGCATTCCCAAGCCAGCCGGGAGACATAGTCTTCCCAACGTGTCCTGGGTCTTCCCCGTGGCCTCCTACCGGTTGGACGTGCCCTAAACACCTCCCTAGGGAGGCGTTCGGGTGGCATCCTGACCAGATGCCCGAACCACCTCATCTGGCTCCTCTCCATGTGGAGGAGCAGCGGCTTTACTTTGAGTTCCTCCCGGGTGACAGAGCTTCTCACCCTATCTCTAAGGGAGAAACTCATTAGGGCCGCTTGTACCCGAGATCTTGTCCGTATGGTCATAACCCAAAGCTCATGACCATAGGTGAGGATGGGAGCGTAGATGGACCGCTAAATTGAGAGCTTTGCCTTCCGGCTCAGCTCTTTCTTGACCACAACGGATCAATACAGCGTCCGCATTACTGATGACGCCTGTCGATCTCACCACCCACTCTTCCCTCACTCATGAACAAGACTCCCAGGTACTTGGGCTAAGATCTCTTCCACAACTTGGAGATGGCATCCACTCTAACTCGTAAATAAACATAAATAAAATTAAGAACGAACGGGAGGTCCTCTATTCCACCAATAAAAAAACAGCCAAAAAGCACCAACAATACTCCATTTACATTTACTTGAATATTAATCGATTATTAGTGATCATGTTATTATAAGCGCTAACGCAGACCAACTATTTATAGCGGCGCTGTGATCACGGCTTTGCGTGCCAACGCTGATCAGATCAGCTGCTTCCTTCTTTCCTTGCTCATCAAACTTTATCATAGATCATGAATCATGTCTCTTACCTGGACAGCAGAAGAACAAAGATGTTGCCCAAGAAGTTTGGAACACTTTGACAGCCAATTTAAACCCGGAAAGGGTGAGAACGACACGAAAAAACGCTCCCTTTCCCCTTTTATGTGCAAGGATTATGAGTCATTCTTCATCTAAACGGGAATACCGTATTTCCTTGAATTGCCGCCGGGGCGTTAATTAATTTAAAAGCTCTTTTCACTTCTGCACTTACCAAAGGTATGCGGTAAAAGTAAGCATGCGCTAATTATTTTAAAACCTCTTCTCGCTCTGGCACTTACCAAAGGCATGCAGTAAAAATTTGAGTGTGATGTAAGCTTGGACCTTAAATCCTACTGAATAGCTCTTAGTCTTCTTCCCTTTATGCAATTTCAAATTACCGGTATTGGATTCAGCCTCCTTCATTTTGAAAAGATGACAGGGGAAGTGTCACTCGTGACGTCACAGGCGGTAATAAATGATAAATGATAAATGGGTTGTACTTGTATAGCACTAAGCATGCGCTAATTATTTTGCGAAGCGAGTTTGACCCGGCAGTAATTCAAGGCAGGCGCATACTATATGCCCTGCGGCAATTCAAGGAAATACGGTATATAAACATCCAAGCAGACCTTGTGCAGTAAGTGATGTTTTAATATGTTTGCTGGCTCTCAGGAAATCTGCAGTGAGTAATAATCAGTGATGGAGTGGGAAAAAAGTCAACTTGATGATGCGTTTTTGAAATGAATGTGCCGTGTATTTTTAAAATGATCAAAATACGTAGAAATTAAATGTTATTATAAATGTGCCCGTTACTACATTACATGTACTGGACAAAAATATAAACACTTTTTTTTTTGCTCCCATTTTTCACAAGTTGAACTCAAAGATCCAAAACTAATACTATACACACACAAAAGACCTATTCCTCTCAAATATTGTTGACAAATCTGCCTAAATCTGTGTTAGTGAGCATTTCTTCTTTGCCAAGATAATCCATCCCACCTCACAGGTGTGGCAGATCAAGATGCTGATGAAACAGTATGCTGGCCATGCAAGAACTGGTATGGTTTCAGCTTCTTAGAATTGTGTACAGATCTTTGTAACATGGGGCCGTGCATTGTCATGTTGCAACACGAGTCAGATGAATGGCACAAAAACTGGCCTTGGGATATTGTCACGGTATCTCTCTGCATTCGAAATGCCGTCAAAAAAATGCACTTGCGTTCGTTGTCCGCAACAAACCACTTTCCCACACACGCTGTCTAACATTCACCCTGAGCACCTCTCCAATGTGCCAGACGCCATCAAGTGTGAGCACTCGCCCGCTCAAATCAGTTACAATGACGAACTGCGGTCAGTTCGAGACCCCGATGAGGAGGACAGCCATGCAGATGAGCTTCCTTGAGACGGTTTCTTACAATTTGTGCAGAAATTCTTTGGTTATGCAAACCAATTGTTGCAGCAGCTGTCCGGCTGGCTGGTCTCGGACAATAATGGATGCGGAGGTCCTGGGCAGGTGTGGTCACACGGGGTTCGCAGTTGTGAGGCCGGTTGGATGTACTGCCCATTTCTCTAAAACACCCTTGGAGATGGCGTTGTGCTGTGCACGGCAATTAATCGAGTTTATTTTCGTAAGTGACTTGTTGATTATCAGCGCAGGAGGACTCTAATTCTGCTCTTTTTTTTAATGTAAGTCCAATTTGAAGTCTTTATTTTGGTTAGTTTGAGAGAAACATTACTGAGAAGCTACGGAGTATGAAGTTAGTTAGCTAGCTAGCCCCTGGTGCTATCAATAGCCCCCTTCTAATAACATGGAAGTGAAGCAGCCTTAAATAAATCATTTATCTTTTTACTTGGGACGATTAGTGTCCAAAAGTTTGCCAGCTATGTTCAAAAAAAGATTCATTAAAGATATTTAGGCTGACCATGTTGTGAAATCCCCAAAAGAGGGCACATATATGCGTGCCAAAACCGGGACTAGGTGAACATTTGCCAATGATACTCGAACTTAATTTATAAATAATATAGTTATTTAAATAAAGCATTTTTTCAGGTTCGATATCCGCGTCTGCCATCCTCGCCTTTGCCTTTTTGCCCTTGGGCAAGACACTTTACCCACCTGCTCCCAGTTACACCCACACTGCTTTAAAAATCAAACTTAGATACTGGGTTTTACTATGTGAGGTGAGGTGAGGTGAATTATATTTATATAGCGCTTTTCTCTAGTGACTCAAAGCGCTTTACATAGTGAAACCCAATATCTAAGTTACATTTAAACCAGTGTGGGTGGCATAAAGCGCTTTGAGTCACTAGAGAAAAGCGCTATATAAATATAATTCACATTGTGCTGTGTGATAAAGGGACAAGCTGTAGAAAATGGATGGATGGATGGATGGATGGATAATTAAGCTGAGAAAGACAGTAGAATCCATAATAAATACTTAACATGAAACATGACGTACTTCCAGTTGCGTAAATGTATAACATGTTTATATTGACAAAACTGTCACCGCTTGAGATGGTTTCCTGTGGACGGGACTCTCACTGCTGTCTTGGAGCCACTATGGATTGAACTTTCACAGTATCATGTTAGACCCGCTCGACATCCATTGCTTTCGGTCCCCTAGGGGGGGGGGGGTTGCCCACATCTGAGGTCCTCTCCAAGGTTTCTCATAGTCAGCATTGTCACTGGCGTCCCACTGGATGTGAATTCTCCCTGCCCACTGGGTGTGAGTTTTCCTTGCCCTTTTGTGGGTTCTTCCGAGGATGTTGTAGTCGTAATGATTTGTGCAGTCCTTTGAGACATTTGTGATTTGGGGCTATATAAATAAACATTGATTGATTGATTGATTGATTGATTAAAAAGTTTTAGAGGAACAATTTGACTATTTTTGTAGGTTTGCAAATTTGACTATAATCATGTTTATTCGGGGGGAAAATGCGGTCACATGACTCCCATGTTCATTTGCACGCCGAGCTATGCGTTGGTACCTCGGTTTTTGTTCCTTCTTCATCGAAGTGCTGGCACTCGCAACTTTCTTCGGGCCCATGTTGCATTATTTTGTAGTCAGTCTTTGTTAGGACACTGAAATCCGCGCGGCGATACGCGGCGCAATGTCGACTCGATTGTAACGTGCAGTCTTTGGCCGGACGAAAACCGGGGCAAACTGGTGGGGAAGAAGACTCTGGCTGAAAAGTGAATCCTACAAAAATCGGGATGTTTGGAAACATCAGCACTTTTGTTTTCCACCCACGACAAATAAGAACCAACACGCACAA
>NC_084637.1:33175309-33192909 GCF_033978795.1 Nerophis ophidion
CACTGAATTTTTACACAATGAATTTTGAAACTCTGATTTTTTAATGAAACCGTCAGCATAATTTGATGTATAAAAATTCAGTTCACAAAATTCAAACGCAAAAAAATTCAGTTGGATAAATTCAGTGTCAAAAAAAGGTTTTTGTAACAAAGACACAAATGAAGCCTCCTACTAGCAAAGCTCTTATCTCTCCCTGAATGATGGAAAGATCCAAGAAGGACATCAATACAAAATGTTCTTGCTCACACTCTGCACTCACTTTTCTTGTTTTGATGCTGCGCTCAATGCTAGCAAAATCAGGCCTTCAAAATAAAAGCATGTAAGTAGAATAATTCCCCTCATTTTCCAGAGAGTATCACTTTCTTCCAAATGCAATGTTTGATATATATATGTATATATATATGTATGTATTCTGTGATCAAACGTCCTGACGCTCGCTGGTGACATGTTCTCAGGTGGGTCGCCAGCTGTCACATTTTCCTAAAGCTCCACTTTCTCGAGAGCTTTGAGGGTTTTTCTGTCCCTTGTCAGCTAACTTGTTGGTTTCAGACGGTGATCGGCGGCACTGGAACAGAACGCCGTCACTTCAATTCCTGACATTCCTGGAATATTCTCTGTGAGGGGAAGGCAAATAGATCAGTTTGACGCTCACCGCCGTCACGCCAGACATCTTTATTCTAAAAAGCGGGACACAAAGTGCGTGCTGGCCTTTTCACTTCACTCTCCTAAAATGACTCCTTTGAGTAACAGGACTGAAAATAACAGGAGTGAGTTGTGACTTTTAGCCAATAGCATGTTGACGCATTCAACTGATTCAACAAAAAATGTATTTTCAAAATAAATGAACAGAATCATTGAGGTAACATGACTGTGCTGAGCTTTTAAATACCGTATTTCCTTGAAACCGCCAGGCATATAGTATGCGCCTTCTTTGAATTACTGCCGGGGCAAACTGGCTTCGCAAAATAATTAGCGCCTGCTTAGTATTACCACCGGGTCAAACTCGTCACGTCACAAGTGACACTTCCCTTGTCATCATTTTCAAAATGGAAGAGGCTGATTTCAATAATTTGAAATCGCATAAAGGGAAGAAGATTGAGAGCTATTCAGTAGGATTTAAAGTTGCTAAAAAGAACAGTAAGCAGCTATGTTTTATTAATATACCTGTGGCGCAGACGGTCCGACAAACAGGCAGCATGCCCTGCCCAAGATGGCGGCGAGCGAGCGGAGAGGAGGAGCGGAAGAGTGACCTGGAATGAGGTTTTATTGAAAAATAAACAAAGTCAACCTGCTCTAGCCATGTCCTTCCTTGGAGGTCCTGGGAACCCGCAAGACGACGGGTTGAGACCGTCACAATACCGTAGCTGCGTGTGTCAAATATGAGTAATTAAATGACTCCCGCCTCCTGGTGGTAGAGGGCGCTAGTGATCCTTCTTGCGACTGTTCAGTTGCAGAAGAAGTGAAATGAGTGACGGGATTGTGCTATATATATATGAATCCACCCGGACACCCCCGCAAAAGAGGACATGTCCGGGGAAAAGAGGACGTATGGTCAGCCTAATGTGGTCCTGATGGCTTCATCTGGCCGGGATCTTCAGCTCTCACTGGATCGGTTCGCAGCCGAGTGTGAAGCGACCGGGATGAGAATCAGCACCTCCAAGTCCGAGTCCATGGTTCTCGCCCGGAAAAGGGTGGAGTGCCATCTCCGGGTTGGGGAGGAGACCCTGCCCCAAGTGGAGGAGTTCAATTACCTAGGAGTCTTGTTCACGAGTGAGGGAAGAGTGGATCGTGAGATCGACAGACGGATCGGTGCGGCGTCTTCAGTAATGCGGACTTTGTACCGATCCGTTGTGGTGAAGAAGGAGCTGAGCCGGAAGGCAAAGCTCTCAATTTACCGGTCGATCTACGTTCCCATCCTCACCTATGGTCATGAGCTTTGGGTCATAACCGAAAGGATAAGATCACGGGTACAAGCGGCCCAAATGAGTTTGGGTCTCTCCCTTAGAGATAGGGTGAGAAGCTCTGCCATCCGGGAGGAACTCAAAGTAAAGCCGCTGCTCCTCCACATGGAGAGGAGCCAGATGAGGTGGTTCGGGCATCTGGTCAGGATGCCACCCGAACGCCTCCTGAGGGAGGTGTTTAGGGCACGTCCAACCGGTAGGAGGCCACGGGGAAGACCCAGGACACGTTGTCTCCCGGCTGGCCTGGGAACGCCTCGGGATCACCCGGGAGGAGCTGGACCAAGTGGCTGGGGAGAGGGAAGTCTGGGCTTCCCTGCTTAGGCTGCTGCCCCCGCGACCCGACCTCGGATAGGCGGAGGAAGATGGATGGATGGATGAAATAGACCTCCTTTTTAGACCAGTTTATCTGCCGCTTCTTTTCTTTCTCCTATGTCCCCCCCACCCTTGTGGAGGGGGTCCGGTCCGATGACCATGGATGAAGTACTGGCTGTCCAGAGTCGAGACCCAGGATGGACCGCTCGTCGGGACCCAGGATGGACCGCTCGCCTGTATCGGTTGGGGACGTCTCTACGCTGCTGATCCGCTTGAGATGGTTTCCTGTGGACGGGACTCTCGCTGCTGTCTTGGATCCGCTTGAACTGAACTCTCGCGGCTGTGTTGGAGCCACTATGGATTGAACTTTCACAGTATCATGTTAGACCCGCTCGACATCCATTGCTTTCGGTCCCCACATCTGAGGTCCTCTCCAAGGTTTCTCATAGTCAGCATTGTAACTGGCGTCCCACTGGATGTGAATTCTCCCTGCCCACTGGGTGTGAGTTTTCCTTGCCCTTTTGTGGGTTCTTCCGAGGATTTTTTGTAGTCGTAATGATTTGTGCAGTCCTTTGAGACATTTGTGATTTGGGGCTATATAAATAAACATTGATTGATTGATTGATTGAATTGTATTGATTAAATATTTCATCAGATATATGTTGCTTAACAAAAAACGTTTACAGTAAATCATATTGTGCTTTATTTGTGCTCAAACAAATACACAATAACAAGGACATTATTTTATTACTGTATTTTCTTTATATTGCCTAATATTTATTAGTTTTTATTGTTTCTGCTGGAAAGGGGAATAAACATTCTCCAAAGTAGAGGAGTCGCCCTCTGCTGGTCATTAAACAGAATGCATGTCCACCATTTCTCGACCCTCACTTGTTGTCCCTTCTTCCTTCCTTTCTTTCCATTTCTCTCAACTCGTCAGAGCCTCGGTGTACGTAATCATGAAATAATAACAAGTTTAGTAATGTAATTATCACTTGGCCTTTTCCACGGGGGTGGCGGTGACATTCATCAAGACGCACTTGTCGACGTGATTGTCGACACCTGGGACTTCAGCTTTCAAAATAAAACAAAAGAAAACGTTTTTTTTTTTTTTTTAAATCTTTTGTGGTACTTTTTAAGTTTTTACCAGAGTTAGTCAAAGGCAGAATAATAGTATTTTTCTGCATTGATAAATATTTTTATATATTCTTTTTCTTATGTCCTCTCTCCGGATGTCAAGAAGGCTCCTGGCCACTGGAGGGCAGTATTCATCTTCACATCGCCTTCCTTCCTTCCTTCATGGGTCCTATCAAAGTGTCCAAAAAGGTAAGTTGACATTTAAGAAGTCCAGCCTTTAAATAAAATGTGGAACATTTCAGTACAGTACAAAGGTTTTGTTCTGCCTCAAAACGGCATAAATTCCATCCATGGCTTCATTTTCCAAATAGCTGAATGGCAGGGGAGTCCAAAGTTGGATGGATGGAAAAATGAAAGCATGTGGGGGCCATTTTTTAAAACTAAAACAATAAATAGGGTTATTATTTTTTTTAAACATCCTTTAGGGCCTCCCCTCAAGTTTGGTCCAGGGGTCTCAGTCATAAAAATGTTAAAAAAAAGTCAATTAATAAAACAAAAAAAGTCAACTTTTAAATCACTAGATCAAGGGTGTCCAAACACTGAATAATCCAAAGCAAGCGGGGGCCAATACAAGATATGTATAAAAAATATATATTCAGGCCTCCACTCAGTCTTGATCCCGAGGACCCCAAAGGGTTTTGGTAAAAATAAAATGTTAAAAATGTGCCATTATTCAGTCTTATTATTTTTAATATTATTCAAGTTTTAAATCTCTAGCTCAACATTAAGTCTATCTGTCAATAGGACGTTTTTAAAGATTTAAGTTGTATGCTCTTTTTTGTCAAAGAAAATCATGTTTTTTATATGGAAAAAAATCACAAAATATGCAATAATTTCACCCAATAAAATTTTCAAGTAGAATGTTTGAGATTATATAATAATTGGAGCCGCCATTTTTTAAGACTAAAACAATAAATAGGGTTATTATTTTTTTAAATATCCTTTAGGGCCTCCCCTCAAGTTTGGTCCAGGGGTCTCAGTCATAAAAATGCTAAAAATAAGTCAATTAATAAAACAAAAAAAGTCAGCTTTTAAATCACTAGATCAGGGGTGTCCAAACTTTTTCCACTGAGGGCCGCACACTGAATAATCCAAAGCAAGCGGGGGCCAATACCATATATGTATAAAAAATATATACATTTAGGCCTCCACTCAGTCTTGATCCCGAGGACCCCAAAGGGTTTTGGTAAAAATAAAATGTTTAAAATGTGCCATTATTCAGTTTTATTATTCTTATGATTATTCAAGTTTTAAATCTCTGGATCAACATTAAGTCTATCTGTCAATATTACATTTTTAAAGATTTAAGTTGTATGCTCTTTTTTGTCAAAGAAAATCATGTTTTTTTATGGGAAAAAATCACAAAATATGCAATAATTTCACCCAATAAAATTTTCAAGTAGAATGTTTGAGATTATATAATAATTGGAGCCGCCATTTTTTAAGACTAAAACAATAAATAGGGTTATTATTTTTTTAAATATCCTTTAGGGCCTCCCCTCAAGTTTGGTCCAGGGGTCTCAGTCATAAAAATGCTAAAAATAAGTCAATTAATAAAACAAAAAAAGTCAGCTTTTAAATCACTAGATCAGGGGTGTCCAAACTTTTTCCACTGAGGGCCGCACACTGAATAATCCAAAGCAAGCGGGGGCCAATAAAATATATGTATAAAAAATATATACATTTAGGCCTCCACTCAGTCTTGATCCCGAGGACCCCAAAGGGTTTTGGTAAAAATAAAATGTTTAAAATGTGCCATTATTCAGTTTTATTATTTTTATGATTATTTAAGTTTTAAATCTCTAGATCAACATTAAGTCTATCTGTCAATAGGACGTTTTTAAAGATTTAAGTTGTATGCTCTTTTTTGTCAAAGAAAATCATGTTTTTTATATGGAAAAAAATCACAAAATATGCAATAATTTCACCCAATACATTTTTCAAGTAGAATGTTTGAGATTATATAATAATTGGAGCCGCCATTTTTTAAGACTAAAACAATAAATAGGGTTATTATTTTTTTAAAATATCCTTTAGGGCCTCCCCTCAAGTTTGGTCCAGGGGTCTCAGTCATAAAAATGTTAAAAATAAGTCAATTAATTAAAAAAAAGTCAGCTTTTAAATCACTAGATCAGGGGTGTCCAAACTTTTTCCACTGAGGGCCGCACACTGAATAATCAAAGCAAGCGGGGGCCAATACCATATATGTATAAAAAATATATATTTAGGCCCCCACTCAGTCTTGATCCCGAGGACCCCAAAGGGTTTTGGTAAAAATAAAATGTTAAAAATGTGCCATTATTCAGTCTTATTATTTTTAATATTATTCAAGTTTTAAATCTCTAGCTCAACATTAAGTCTATCTGTCAATAGGACGTTTTTAAAGATTTAAGTTGTATGCTCTTTTTTGTCAAAGAAAATCATGTTTTTTATATGGAAAAAAATCACAAAATATGCAATAATTTCACCCAATAAATTTTTTAAGTAGAATGTTTGAGATTATATAATAATTGGAGCCGCCATTTTTTAAGACTAAAACAATAAATAGGGTTATTATTTTTTAAATATCCTTTAGGGCCTCCCCTCAAGTTTGGTCCAGGGGTCTCAGTCATAAAAATGCTAAAAATAAGTCAATTAATAAAACAAAAAAAGTCATCTTTTAAATCACTAGATCAGGGGTGTCCAAACTTTTTCCACTGAGGGCCGCGCACTGAATAATCCAAAGCAAGCGGGGGCCAATACAAGATATGTATAAAAAATATATACATTTAGGCCTCCACTCAGTCTTGATCCCGAGGACCCCAAAGGGTTTTGGTAAAAATAAAATGTTTAAAATGGGCCATTATTCAGTTTTATTATTTTTATGATTATTCAAGTTTTAAATCTCTGGATCAACATTAAGTCTATCTGTCAATATGACGTTTTTAAAGATTTAAGTTGTATGCTCTTTTTTGTCAAAGAAAACCATGTTTTTTTTATGGAAAAAAACACAAAATATGCAATAATTTCACCCAATACATTTTTTAAGTAGAATGTTTGAGATTATATAATAATTGGAGCCGCCATTTTTTAAGACTAAAACAATAAATAGGGTTATTATTTTTTTAAAATATCCTTTAGGGCCTCCCCTCAAGTTTGGTCCAGGGGTCTCAGTCATAAAAATGCTAAAAATAAGTCAATTAATAAAACAAAAAAAGTCATCTTTTAAATCACTAGATCAAGGGTGTCCAAACTTTTTCCACTGAGGGCCGCACACTGAATAATCCAAAGCAAGCGGGGGCGAATACAATATATGTATAAAAAATATATACATTTAGGCCTCCACTCAGTCTTGATCCCGAGGACCCCAAAGGGTTTTGGTAAAAATAAAATGTTTAAAATGTGCCATTATTCAGTTTTATTATTTTTATGATTATTCAAGTTTTAAATCTCTATCCATCCATTTCCTACCGCTTATTCCCTTTTGGGGTCGCGGGGGGCGCTGGTGCCTATCTCAGCTACAATCGGGCGGAAGACGGGGTACACCCTGGACAAGTCGCCACCTCATCGCAGGGCCAACACAGATAGACAGACAGCATTCACACTCTAGATCAACATTAAGTCTATCTGTCAATAGGACGTTTTTAAAGATTTAAGTCGTATGCTCTTTTTTGTCAAAGAAAATCATGTTTTTTATATGGAAAAAAATCACAAAATATGCAATAATTTCACCCAATAAAATTTTCAAGTAGAATGTTTGAGATTATATAATAATTGGAGCCGCCATTTTTTAAGACTAAAACAATAAATAGGGTTATTATTTTTTTAAATATCTTTTAGGGCCTCCCCTCAAGTTTGGTCCAGGGGTCTCAGTCATAAAAATGCTAAAAATAAGTCAATTAATAAAAATAAAAAAAGTCAGCTTTTAAATCAGTAAGTCAAGGGTGTTCAAACTTCTTCCACTGAGGGCCACACACTGAATAATCAAAGCAAGCGGGGGCCAATACCATATATGTATAAAAAATATATATTCAGGCCTCCACTCAGTCTTGATCCAGAGGACCCCAAAGGGTTTTGGTAAAAATAACATGTTAAAAATGTGCCATTATTCAGTTTTATTATTTTTATGATTATTCAAGTTTTAAATCTCTAGATCAACATTAAGTCTATCTGTCAATATGACGTTTTTAAAGATTTAAGTTGTATGCTCTTTTTTGTCAAAGAAAACCATGTTTTTTTATGGAAAAAAACACAAAATATGCAATAATTTCACCCAATAAAATTTTTAAGTAGAATGTTTGAGATTATATAATAATTGGAGCCGGAAAAAGGTCAACAACTCATAACACTATTGATTTTAATTCACTATTATTTTTTTTGCAATGACAATTAAAAACAAAACACACTGATCCTAAGGGGTCCTACTCATTAAACTGTTAAAAAAATAAATAATATATATTTTTTTACTGTTTACTTTTAACACAATGGCCTCCGGATCAACTTCAGATCCATTCGTCAATTATACGTTTTTTTGAAGTTTATGTTTTTTGTTTGTTCGTTTTAGGCCCTTCTTTGAAAAAAAAAAAAAAAAGCTCAGTTTTTTATATAGCCAACAGAAAATATGCAACATTTGCCCCCATAAATATCTCAAAGTGGAATATTTTATGTGATGTAATTGGAGTCTTGAATAGGTCAATAATTCATAATTGATTTTGATTCACTATTTTTTTTTTTAAGAAAGAAACAGCCTGCATGGCAGCTTTGTTTCATTAGAGTAAACATTGCAACATTTTCTTGTTACATTTCACCTGTTTGCTGTTTTATATCACTTTTTATGGTATTTTCCATGGTATTTTTCAATTGTGTCGTGAGGCCGTTAAAAAATGACCGGCGGGCCGCACTTTGGACACCCCTGCTGTATGGAGACATATAATTAGCTGCTAGCTGACTAAAATAAATAGCGTCACCCACAAGGGATCAGGGTTTGTGATAAAACTCTCACACAATAAAGAGGACAAATACACATTGAAAGGTATGTTTTGAATCTGGGTTTGAAGTCTGGTAAAAAATACCACTATGACTTGATTTATACGACATAAGTGCAAAAGACTTATAGTTTATAGTACGTGACTATCCATACACAGCAGCTACTGCATTCCTGCTATGAAGGATGCAGGCATGCAGTATAATGTGTTCCAGGGGTCCTCGTTGTTGGCATGACGACCTCAGTCAGAATGGTTCCAATCTGTAATAAAAAAAACCCATCTCTGTGTCGCATTTGGGTAGCATTTTTTTTACTGCATTCCCCCTTCTGTTACGCCGGGGTTGCAGCTTACTGTGAGATTTGTTCCCCCGGGATGCAAACGGACGACTCTGGACAGGACTTGCAGGTAGGAACATGATTTAATGTTCGTCAATCAAACATGTGCCAAAAACAGAAAACCAGCACAAGCTAAGATAACTACCTAGCGCAATAATAATAAACTGGGAGTCGAGAAATACCAACCTAACCTGTTGCGTACAGACTGAATGAGCGTGGCGAGCAAGGTGACTAAAAAGCTCTCTGATTAGTGGTTGACTGCAGGTGAGCGTGCCGAACACTAACCAGAGGCAGGTGAACCCAATTAATCCCCATAGAAACCAAACAAACCCAGAGGTGCACAAAATAGGGTGTAAGGGAGTCCAAAAATAACAGAAAATGACAAAACATGATCCGGGCCACGGATCATGACAGTTTAGGTATTATTATTTTATCAGTTTTATGGCTAAGAGTTTATTCTTTTAAATATTGGTTTGTACTGTAGCACTTTAAAGGCCTACTGAAATGAGATTTTGTTATTTAAACGGGGATAGCAGGTCCATTCTATGTGTCATACTTGATCATTTCGCCATATTGCCATATTTTTGCTGAAATTATTTAGTAGAGAACATCCACGATAAAGTTAGCAACTTTTGGTCGCTAATAGAAAAGCCTTGCCTGTACCGGAAGTAGCAGACGATGTGCACGTGACGTCACGGGTTGTGGAGCTCCTCACATCTGAACATTGTTTACAATCATGGCCACCAGCAGCGAGAGCGATTCGGACCGATAAAGCAACAATTTCCCCATAATTTGAGCGAGGATGAAAGATTCGTGGATGAGGAAAGTGCGAGTGAAGGACTAAAAAAAAAAAGAAAAGACGAGGGCAGTGGCAGTGATTCAGATGTTATTTGTTGCGATTTGGTGGGCGCACTGTGATGCGCGGAGGTGTCGGCCCCAAGATGCCAAAGACGGGAGCAAGCAGGAGTGGAGGTAGGAACCAGATTTAATAAAACACAACAAAACACTTGACAAAGGAAAAGAAAAGTCGTGCCACCGCACGGAAAGCTAAATGCTATTTGTAACAACAGTAGAGTTCCAAAGTCCGTTAGCAGCGCGAGCCGAGCGCGCGAAAAGCTAAGCTAAAACTTAGCAGAGTGAAGCAATGAGGAATAACAATCGTAACTTGTTGCGTGAGCAAACGAAACAGCCAGGAGGAACTAAGGTAGCAGGTGGTCTTGAATACAACACAAATAATTCAAAACAGGTGATGATATTATGGAGTGTAGATGTTGAAATCCCTAAATTTCTTGCAATTGCACTTTGAGAAAGGTTGTTCTTAAACTGTTTGACTATTTGCTCACACAGTTGTGGACAAAGGGGTGTACCTCGCCCCATCCTTTCTTGTGAAAGACTGAGCATTTTTTGGGAAGCTGTTTTTATACCCAATCATGGCACCCACCTGTTCCCAATTAGCCTGCACACCTGTGGGATGTTCCAAATAAGTGTTTGATGAGCATTCCTCAACTTTATCAGTATTTATTGCCACCTTTCCCAACTTCTTTGTCACGTGTTGCTGGCATCAAATTCTAAAGTTAATGATTATTTGCAAAAACAACATGTTTATGAGTTTGAACATCAAATATGTTGTCTTTGTAGCATATTCAACTGAATATGGGTTGAAAAGGATTTGCAAATCATTGTATTCTGTTTATATTTACATCTAACACAATTTCCCCACTCATATGGAAACAGGGTTAGTAAGCGTACGCCATTGGACGCCGTAGCAGCTGGCAGTGCTTTGGGTGGTGACAGACTCCGTGTGCGAGCGTGTTGCGGTGCGAGGGTCTCGTTAACCCGATACCTGGTCTTCAGCAGAACAGCAATAAAAACAACAGCTAGCAACTAAATCCAGGAGCGTGCACATGAAGTACACACATGCACAGACACATTACATTTGCAGCGTTAACACCTCCACCTCGGCGGTGTTGCAGTCAGTCCTGATGTATCTTCTCCCAGCGTGACGCTTGGTACGTTGCATTGGAAGGATGTGGGCTGCCAGTAATTGTTGGCATGTGGTCTCCTGATAAACAGCTTTGGTCTCCATTTATCATTCACACACTTGAGTTTCATTCGGCCTCACGTGCGGTTAGACGCTCGGCAAAAATGGACACGCAACTCTTTTTGCTCCCAACTTTCATGAGCTGAACACAAAGATCGAATCTGCAAGATCTTCTTCTATGAACACAAAAGACCTACAACATACTTGCCAGCCTTGAGACCTCCGAATTCGGGAGATTGTGGGGGGTTAAAGGGGGAAGGAGTATATTTATGGCTAGAATTCAATGAAATTCAAGTATTTATATATATATATATATATATATATATATATATATATATATATATATATATATATATATATGTATATATATGTATATATATATATATATATATATGTATATGTACTGCGATGAGGTTGCGACTTGTCCAAAGTGTACCCCGTCTTCCGCCCGAATGCGGCTAAGATAGGCTTCAGCAACCCCCGCAACCTCGAAAGGGACAAGCGGTAGAATATGGATGGATATATATTTATATTTATATTTATATATATGTACGTGTGGGAAAAATCACAAGACTACTTCATCTCTACAGAACTGTTTCATGAGGGGTTCCCTCAATATATATATATATATATATATATATATATATATATATATATATATATATATATATATATATATATATGTATATATATGTATGTATATGTATATATATGTATGTATATGTATATATATATATGTATGTATATGTATATATATGTATGTATATATGTGTATATATATGTATGTATATATGTATATATATATGTATGTATATATATATATGTATGTATATGTATATATATATATGTATGTATATATGTATGTATATATGTATGTATATATATGTATTTGTATATATATATATATACAGTGTATGTGTATGTAAATATATGTATGTAAGTATATATATATCTATCTATATATATATGTGTATGTAGATATATGTATGTGTACATACATATATATATATATATACATATATATATATATATATATATATATATATATATATGTGTATATATGTATATATATATATATATATATATATATATATATATACATATATACACATACATATATATATATATTTTTTTTTCTTTTTCTACCGCTTATTCCCTTTAGGGTCGCGGGTGGCGCTGGTGCCTATCTCAGCTACAATCGGGCGGAAGGCGGGGTACACCCTGGACAAGTCGCCAACTCTTCGTAAGGCCAACACAGATAGACAAGTCCTTGGAGGTATACACATATATATATATATATATATATATATATATATATATATATATATATATATATATATATATATATATATATATATATATATATATATATATATATACATCCATCCATTTTCTACCGCTTATTCCCTTTTGGGGTCGCGGGAGGCACTGGCGCCTATCTCAGCTACAATCGGGCGGAAGGCAGGGTACACCCTGGACAAGTCGCCACCTCATCGCAGGGCCAACACAGATAGACAGACAACATTCACACTCACATTCACACACTAGGGCCAATTTAGTGTTGCCAATCAACCTATCCCCAGGTGCATGTCTTTGGAAGTGGGAGGAAGCCGGAGTACCCGGAGGGAACCCACGCATTCACGGGGAGAACATGCAAACTCCACACAGAAAGATCCCGAGCCTGGATTTGAACCCAGGACTGCAGGAACTTCGTATTGTGAGGCAGACGCACTAACCCCTCTGCATATATATATATATATATACATTACACTCCTCTCTACTCATTGTTGTATTTGAAAGTGCAATTTTTTGCCTTTGAAGGAGCATAGGTATGGGCAGCATCCGTGACTATTTAATTTGCAGGAAAGGAGTGAGTTTAGGGTTGAATCGTCCATCCTCGTTCTATTCTCTGTCACTATCTTTTTTTTTTTTATATTACTACTTGCCGTAGTTTTGAAGCAATGCATGATGGGAATCCGGATGTTTTGTGTCACTGTATTAACGTGGCGGCTGGAATAAACTCACTCTGAGAAACAGCTCCATGCCTGCCTACTTTATGGGTTATAGATAAAGGTATGGATAAGGGAGACATATATAATAGTCTCCTTCTTGTTGTGTGTGCAGTGTGAAGTGACAACAAGCAGCAAGCGTTTATTTTTTCCTCTCGCTTGCACTTTTAACATGGAGGATTACATATCTAAAATAAAACAGTTTTCTAAACTGGAATTTCAATCGAAGCAGGAGGTAATAAAGGAAGATCTCCATCGAGACAGAAAGACTTTTAAAACTGAAGAAAGATAAGGAAGACTTCTATAAACAAGTTATCGATGCTTTTGATCAGAAGGAGCTGCGCATGGACTTAATTTATAAGTAAAGGTAAGACCATAATAACTTTTTTTTAATTAAATGTGCTTTTCATGATGGTATCCTTACATCACACTCAAATTTTTAAGCGCATGCTTGCCGTTACCGCATGCCTTTGGTAAGCGCCGGAGTGAGAAGAGGTTTTAAAATAATTAGCGCATGCTTAGCATTACCGCCGACTCAGGTTTAACGCCGGGTCAAACTCGTTTGGCAAAATATAATTTTTATTTGCGCATGTCTAGAATTTCCGCCGGGTCAAACTCGTCACGTCACGAGTGACACTTCACCTGTCATCATTTTCAAAATGGAGGAGGCTGATTTCAATCATTTGAAATCGCATAAAGGGAAGAAGATTAAGAGCTATTCAGTAGGATTTAAGGTCCAAGCTATTGAATATGCTAAAAAGAACAGTAAGCAGCTATGTTTTATTAATATACCGTAGCTGCGTGTGTCAAATATGAGTCATTAAATGACTCCCGCCTCCTGGTGGTAGAGGGCGCTAGTGATCCTTCTTGCGACTACTCGGCTGCAGAAGAAGTGACAACAAGCAGCAAGAGTGAGCAGCGATCGTTAACATGGAGGATTACATATCTAAAATAAAACAGTTTTCTAAACTGGACTTTCAATCGAAGCAGGAGGTAATAAAAGAAGATCTCCATCGAGACAGAGAGACTTTTAAAAGTGAAGAAAGATAAGGAAGACTTCTATAAACAAGTTATCGATGCTTTTGATCAGAAGGAGCTGCGCATGGACTTCATTTATAAGTAAAGGTAAGACTATAATAACGTTTTTTTTTTAAATTAAATGTGCTTTTCATGATGGTATCCTTACATCACACTTAAATTTATAAGCGCAGGCCTAATGGTAAACGCCGGAGTGCAAAGAGGTTTTAAATTAATTAGCGCTCCGGCGGCAATTCAAGGAAATACGGTAGTCATATTTTATTCCCTGTATTTTTAGTTAGCACATGCCTAAAAATATCTCGAACTAAATTTAAAAGTGATGACTAGTGGACTATCAAAATAGTCGTTAGTTTCACCTCTACTTTCCTACATGCACACAAAATTTCCAATTAGCCAGTTCTTGGGTTTTGTATTGATTTATAACCAATCTTCATTCTTGGATTTTGTGTCAAGGACTATTGTCAAATTAATGACAGACAAATGCAACTTTTTGCATGGCTTCTCTGCAAGAAATGTGCACAATGACAATGATATATTCTGTACAGCTGCTCAGAAGTTTGTCATGTTTCACTTCTAGCCAAAGTTGGCTGGAGGTTGTTTCCAAACTCTTTTAAGCGTGGCCCCGTTCCTGCATGTTGAACAGTGAATCACAGGAACAGTCGCACTGATGCCATGGAAAGTTCACAATGGGAATTTCCAATGAGGACTGGGTGGCTGGGATACAAACCTGGCACACGGCTGCAGTGAAGGACTGTCCTTTTTGCTCCCTTCTAGCCCACACTAGTGACCTACAAATGTACACGTGATCATTTTCAGGGGATTTGTTTACATAGAAAGTCGACAAAGATCTACAATGACGCGTTGTTTTTTGTTTTGCCCAAGTTCATGACAAAAACTAAAGGTTTATGGGGATTTTTATGCCACGCCCGATTCTATCCATCCAGGGAAGCTCACCTCCTATAGTTCTTTAAATAGACTCCCTTTTTAGACCAGTTGATCTGCCGTTTCTTTTCTTTTTCTCCTATGTCCCACTCTCCCTTGTGGAGGGGGTCCGGTCCGATCCGGTGGCCATGTACTGCTTGCCTGTGTATCGGCTGGGGACATCTCTGCGCTGCTGATCCGCCTCCGCTTGGGATGGTTTCCTGCTGGCTCCGCTGTGAACGGGACTCTCGCTGCTGTGTTGGATCCGCTTTGGACTGGACTCTCGCGACTGTGTTGGATCCATTATGGATTGAACTTTCACAGTATCATGTTAGACCCGCTCGACATCCATTGCTTTCCTCCTCTCCAAGGTTCTCATAGTCATCATTGTCACCGACGTCCCACTGGGTGTGAGTTTTCCTTGCCCTTATGTGGGCCTACCGAGGATGTCGTAGTGGTTTGTGTTGTGGTTTGTGCAGCCCTTTGAGACACTAAATAATAAATGGGTTGTACTTGTATAGCGCTTTTCTACCTTCAAGGTACTCAAAGCGCTTTGACACTACTTCCACATTTACCCATTCACACACACATTCACACACTGATGGAGGGAGCTGCCATGCAAGGCGCTAACCAGCACCCATCAGGAGCAAGGGTGAAGTGTCTTGCTCAGGACACAACGGATGTGACGAGGTTGGTACTAGTTGGGGATTGAACCAGGGACCCTCGGGTTGCGCACGGCCACTCTTCCACTAGTGATTTAGGGCTATATAAGTAAACATTGATTGATTCCCCTTGGGGATTATAGGTGTTCCTAGGTCCTAGGTCTATCCTCGAGCCTCCTCGTGATTAGGCATACCCGAAACGCCTCACCAGGTACAACTGGCTTTTCTTGGTGCTCTTCCTGGATGACCAATCAGAATCAGAATCAGAATAGTTTTTATTGCCATTGTTTGAGAATGGGTTCACAAACTAGGAATTTTTCTTGGTGCGATTGTACAACATAAAAGACACCTAAGACAGAATAGGTATTAAGATGAGCTGTAACTGAGCTATCAGATCTTGTTATAGTTCATGTGACTGATGGCCGAGGGGAAAAAACTGTTCAGGTGGCGGGAGGTGTGGGTCTGGATGGACCGTAGTCTCCTGCCTGAGGGGAGAGTGGAGAATAGTTTTTGTCCACGGTGAGAAGAGTCAGCTGTGGTCCGACCCACACGCCTCCTGGTCCTGGTGGGATGGGAGCTTTCAGCCAATCACCTTCTCAGCAGCACGTACCACGCGCTGCAGTCGATGCTCGTCCTGGACTGTGGCGCCGGGGAACCACACAGAGATGGAGGAGGTGAAGATGGACTCGATGATGGTTGAATAAAACTGCACCAGCATCTTGGTTGACAACTTCAGTTTCCTCAGCTGCCGTAGGAAGTACATCCTCTGCTGGGCCTTGTTGATGAGGGAGCTGATGGTCGGCTCCTAGTTGAGGTCTTGCGTGATGGTGGTGCCCAAGAAAGGGAAGGAGTCCACAATGGAGACAGGGTTGGGAGAGTCAATCAGTGTGAGGGAGGATGGTGGGGCTGTGACTTTCCTGAAGTCCATGATCATCTCCACTGTTTTCTGGGCGTTCAGCTCCAGGTTGTTGAGGCTGCACCAGGACGCCAGCCGGTCCACCTCTCTCCTGTAGGCGGACTCATCGCCATCTGAGATGAGCCCGATGAGGGTAGTGTCATCCGCAAACTTCAGCAGCTTTACTGACTGGTGACTGGCGGTGCAGATGTTTTTATACAGTTTAGACCAAGCTCCTTAAACTACCTGTCAGGGTGAGTCCAAACACCCAACGAACGGACTCATTTCAGCCACTTTTCTTTTGGTCACAAGTTTCCCAATGGTCTATGATGGTTCTCATTCATCCAGGTCATTGTCATCTCAGGGCATTCAATTGATCGCAACTGGACTGTTTGGTTTGTCTTGGAAGACGTTTCGCCGCTAATACAAGTAGGTTTCATCAGTTTGTGCTCATAGACTTAGTTCGGTCATATCTAGTCTTGCGGCTGGTGCCAAAACCCCAAATATTTATACTCCAAAAACAAGGAGGGTGTGCCTGGGCGAGGATGGTTTCGTCCTATCGTCGTGGAAAAGCAATTGGTTTAATGCAAGCGAGCAACCCTAACTGACAGTCGTTGAAGTGTAATTTTCCCTCGTTAGCATTGAGGTATTGTGTGGCAGAACGATCGCTTTGGATCGACTACTACCATTCCAAAAATAGTCGGAATCCCCTGAGTAAGTATTCCGTTCAAATTGCACAAAGTAGCATCTGTGACCAGAATGTTTCTAACTCATTTGTTGGAGGCTAAATTGCAGAGTTTTTTAGGAATGGTTGAAAGGACAGCGTTGTATGTGGTGGAGGTGGTCTGCGAGGAGGTCTGGAGGGGAACGGACAGGTCCGGTGGCCATGGATGAAGTGCTGGCTGTCCAGAGTCGGGACCCGGGGTGGACCGCTCGCCTGTGCATCGGTTGGGGACATCTCTGCGCTGCTGACCCGTCTTCGCTCGGGATGGTCTCCTGCTGGCCCCACTATGGACTGGACTCTCACTATTATGTTAGATCCCCTCTGGACTGGACTTTCACAATATTATGTTAGACCCACTTGACGTCCCTTGCATCCTGTGGGGGGTCGGGTCACCCACATCTCCGGTCCTCTCCAAGTTTTCTTATAGTCATCATCGACGTCCCAGTGGGTTGTGAGTTCTTCCTTGCCCTTTTGTGGCTCTGAACCGAGGATGTTGTTGTGACTTGTGCAGCCCTTTGAGGCACTTGGAATTTAGGGCTATATAAATAAACATTGATTGATTGATTGATTGATCCTCTGTTCAGCGATGGTTTTTCAACCT
>NC_084637.1:33192929-33237929 GCF_033978795.1 Nerophis ophidion
ACATGCATTAGCTTGGCTGTGGTTAGCTAATCATGCCATAAGTCAAGTATTTATTATATATATATATATATATATATATATATATATATATATATATATATATATATATATATATATATATATATATATATATATATATATATATATATATATATATACCGTATTTCCTTGAATGGCCGCCGGGGCACTAATTAATTTAAAACCTCTTCTCACTCCAGAACTTACCAAAGGTATGCAGTAAAAATTTTACTGTGATGTAAGGTTGGACCTTAAATCCTACTGAATAGCTCTTAATCTTCTTCCCTTTATGCGATTTCAAATTACCAGTATTGAAATCAGCCTCCTCCCTTTTGAAAATGATGACAGGGGAAGTATCACTCATGACGTCACGAGTTTGAGCAGGCGATAATACTAAGCATGCGCTAATTATTTTGGAAAGCGAGTTGTGACCCGGCAGTAAATCAAGGCAGGCGCATACTATATACCCTGCGGCAATTCAAGGAAATACGGTATTACGGTATACATATATAAATATATATATACATATATATATATACAGTATATGTATATGGAAACCCCGTTTCCATATGAGTTGGGAAATTGTGTTAGATGTAAATATAAACAGAATACAATGATTTGCAAATCATTTTCAACCCATATTCAGTTGAATATATATATATATATATATATATATATGTATACCGTAATACCGTATATGCTACAAAGACAACATATTTGATGTTCAAACTCATAAACCTCCATGTTGTTTTTGCAAATAATCATTAACTTTAGAATTTGATGCCAGCAACACGTGACAAAGGAGTTGGGAAAGGTGGCAATAAATACTGATAAAGTTGAGGAATGCTCATCAAACACTTATTTGGAACATCCCACAGGTGTGCAGGCTAATTGGGAACAGGTGGGTGCCATGATTGGGAATAAAAACAGCTTCCCAAAAAATGCTCAGTCTTTCACAAGAAAGGATGGGGCGAGGTACACCCCTTTGTCCACAACTGCGTGAGCAAATAGTCAAACAGTTTAAGAACAACCTTTCTCAAAGTGCAATTGCAAGAAATTTAGGGATTTCAACATCTACGCTCCATAATATCATCAAAAGGTTCAGAGAATCTGGAGAAATCACTCCACGTAAGTGGCATGGCCGGAAACCAACATGGAATGACCATGACCTTGGATCCCTCCGACGGCACTGTATCAAAAACCTTTGTCAATCTCTAAAGGATATCACCACATGGGCTCAGGAACACTTTCAGAAAACCACTGTCACTAAATACAGATCGCCGCTACATCAGTAAGTGCAAGTTAAAGCTCTACTGTGTAAAGCGAAAACCATTTATCAACAACATCCAGAAACGCCGCCGGCTTTTTTGGGCCCGAGATCATCTAAGATGGACTGATGCAAAGTGGAAAAGTGTTCTGTGGTCTGACGAGTCCACATTTCTAATTGTTTTTGGAAATATTCGACGTCATGTCATCCGGACCAAGGGGGAAGCGAACCATCCAGACTGTTATCGACGCATCTGTGATGGTATGGGGGTGCATTAGTGCCCAAGACATGGGTAACTTACACATCTGTGAAGGCACCATTAATGCTGAAAGGTACATACAGGTTTTGGAACCACATATGCTGCCATCTAAGCGCCGTATTTTTTCATGGACGCCCCTGCTTATTTCAGCAAGACAATGCCAAGCCACATTCAGCACGTGTTACAACAGCGTGGCTTTGTAAAAAAAGAGTGCGGGTACTTTCCTGGCCCGCCTGAGAGAATTTAAGTCCCTACCTTTAGTCAAAAGTGATTTATGACCCCCCATAAAACAATGATTTATGACCCCTCAAGGTCAAAGGTCAATGATTTATGAGGGGTCAAGTTCAAAGGTTAATGATTTATGAGGGGTCAAGGTTAAAGGTCAAAGTCAAAGGTCAAAGTCAAAGGTCAGGTTCAAATGTCAAGGTCAAGTGGGTGTAGCTTACCCGGAAGAGGGTGGAGTTAAGACCTGCGGTGGGAGTGGTTAAACCAGGAAGAGGGTGGAGTTTTAAACAGAAAGAGGGCAGAGTTAAGACCTGCGGTGGGAGTGGTTAAACCAGGAAGAGGGTGGAGTTAAGACCTGACAGGGAACAGAGGAGGGTTCAGTTTTTTTAAGAAAGCAATGTCATCTGAGCAGCATGTGACCATATATTTGATAGTTTAAATGTTTACGATCGTTTGAAACAACTTCCAGATTTCGATGTATTGATGGCTGGGAATGTTACGTGTGGAGATGTGGACACGCACGCACTTCACACACACACACACACACACACACACACACACACACACGCAGAGGAGGTGGAGCTTTATACGTTAGCGTAAAGACTTTGTTCGATTCGGTCATGATTAGTGAAACGCCTGTGTCGATTTATAAAAATAATAAAACTTACATTGACGCTCCGCAAAAAAGTCGAGTGTTTCTAAATCGTATTCAGTTTTCAGCTAAAAGAAAGAAGAGACGGAAGCCCTTTCTCGATATTTTCATCGTTATCTACCGTGGATTGGGAAGTTTTTGGTGGACACGCACACACGCACACACACGCACACACACACACACTTCACACACACACACACACACACACACACACACACACACACACACACACACACACGCACGCACACACGCACACACACACACACACACACACACACACACACACACACACACACACACACACATTCGTACGCACTGAAACAACTTCCGTACCTCACGAAAACATATTTAAACAGATGGAAAAAACTATCGCAGAACACAGTGTCACGTAGCAACTGGTCTTTACGGTCGTTTGAATCAACAGGTCAGTTTGGGGGACAAAAGGAGGGTTCAGTTTTTACTGACTTCCCATCTGACAGTTTAAATGTTTATGACCGTTTGAATCAACAGGACACGCACGCACACACACACACACGCACGCACACACACACACACACACACATACACACACACACACACGCACACACACACACACACACACACACACACACACACACACCATTACCTCTGCTTTACCATGTTATTAGACATTGGTTTAACTCCATTTAAGCATTTAAACGTTAAAAGCATTACACTTGTACGACGATGTAATACCTTTTTTTTTTTTAACAGCCGATGACGACGAAGTGAAAGACGATGAACTTTGCTTAAACGGTCTTACAAAGTTGGAAGATGATTTTCGAGGTGTGTTTAAACCTTCAAATTATTTAATATTATGTGTATTCATTATTTAGTTTCATAGAGGATTTGCCGTAAGATCCTAACGCGATCGTTTTAACACAATCGCAGTCTGGTGAGTCAAATGATTCTCATTTTACAAGAAAAAAAACATGCGGTATACGATACATATATACATATATTTACTTACAGATTTTCCGTTTACATCTCTTGCTCACTGGTCTCCCTTAAAGCTGGCGGGTCCGTCAACGGCCGTTCCAGGCAGAGGAGAAGGCTTGATTGCGCCAAAGACTCCAGACATCGAATCCTTGCTCCGAGGGGAAATCATCGAAAACGACGGTGAATGTCCGACAGGCACCCGCTGTAAGTTTTTCTCGTTTTCTGTAAGCTTTTTAAGATTCTCAGGAGCTTTAAAGAGCTCCTCTCATTCCAATGTCTTTCGCTCAAATGAATTTCGCGCCTAAGGGGAATGGGCGGGGACTGATTCCGGAGGTGGGCGGTTGTTTCCGCCAAGCAACCTTCTGGTTGAAATGGAGTGTGGATCAAGATGGATCCCTACTCTATATTCTTTTATTTAACCCAATGTTTTTTAAATACGTGTATAATGCTTTATATCCTATGGGTTGTGAATTCCATCCTACAATATCTTCCAAGGAACCCAAAGAAATGTTACCACACCTCCCGCTTTATTTATTCTATAGATTGCCTGAACTATTTCATAAACTAAATCTTGTCTTGTTTCTGATGCTATGTTTTTTATGCTCATCAATGCACTGTTGGACTGCGAGCACACAACTACTTTCCTTGCTTTGTTTTCCTCTATCCAGTTAACTGCCATATAAATTGCTACCAATTCCCCCGTAAAAACAGATAGTTTATCACTGATTATTTTATTTAATACTATGTTTCCTTGTGGGATAACTGCTACAGCTCTTACCTTTATTTTTTTTTATATAGTTTTTGATGCATCCGTATATATCATATCTCAATCCATTTTTCTATCCGGTAACTATTTAAATTTCTATTCTTTAGTAATTGCATGTTTTCTTTTGGGTTATCAAACATCCACGGTGGTATTGCAGGCATTGGTACTGTAGGACTAACTTTAATATTGTCAATTTTAACTTTATTACATATGTCTCCTATAATCCACCCAAAACTATTCTTTTTTGTTTTCTCTTTTTCTTGGCAGATTGGTAGCACTGGACAAGTCGGATATCCTTGCTTGGATCCTTTTAAAGTTGCCCGATAAACTGCTGAGAGTTGATCTCTCCTCTTGTCCAAAGGTTTTTCGTTCATTTTTACTTGTAATACTGGCACTAGGGTTGATGTAGTAGCTCCACAACATAACCTTAAAGCCTGTGACTGGATCCGGTCTATTTTCCCAAGTCATGTTTTTGAAGCAGATTGGTAAATAATGCATCCGTAATCAATAACAGATGGAATTAAAGTTATAAATATATACATGTATTGTTTTCAACGTTAACCTATCAGCCCCCCAATCATTACCCCTCAAAGACCTCATTATATTTAACACCTTTTTACTTTTTCCCCTATTTTTTTATTTTCCGGAAGGAACACTCCTGAAGGAATAAATAAAGTACTATCTAATCTAATCTAATCAAATCTATTTTGCTGATGTGGGTTGACTAGTTCATATTTTTATCAAACCATATTCCTAAATATTTAAATACTTGTACCTCTTCTATATTTTCACCTTAGAGTTTTTATTTGGAGCTTGTTTTGTACTTTTGTCTTTGTAAAATGTATGACTTTTGTCTTTCCAACAGAGAATCTTAAACCTCAAGCCGTTCCCCAGTCTTGAACATTATTTACCACTTTGTTAGTTTTTTGATTATTTCTTTTGACTCTAAATAATATACTAGTCTTTCATTAATCTTTTTTTTTTTCCATTACTTTTCCCCAAATTTATAATTTCCTGCCTCTTCCGGGTCTTACCCTGACTTGCATATTGGAATTGTTACCGCTAATTTTCCCCTCTGCCGGTCATTCTCCTTCTTCATATATCCTGTCATATCATTTCAAGACCACTTCTTTGACGATGCCACCTAAGTTTTTGATCATTTGATAACCCGCTAGGTCTTTCCCCGGTGACGTATTTTTAACCTTTTTCAAAATTCGAACCATTTCATTCAAAGAAAATGTCATATCCATAGTGTTGGTAAAGCTATTAACGTTGTCTTCCATCATTTCCCCAATATTTAAACTCATTGTTTTTTCTCTCTTTTGTTTTTCCACATTTCTCAAATTATCATTACCGTGCACTTTAACACATTTTTTTTGCTAAAGGTTCTGCTGTTTCTTTACCCGTGACTACATCTTCTTTAATAAATGTGGCACATCATCCTCTTTACCCTTCATTCCTATCTTTACGAATCGTTATATATCCTTTTATTATAAAGTTTAATTTTGGCTTCAGCCCTGTTTCTTGAATACAAATTATACGTGGTTTAGTTTTCATATTTTTAATATATCCCTTTAATTCATGTTCGGTTGCTATCAAACTTCTGGCATTCCACCGGACCATTAACAGGGTGTTGGAATGTGGTAACATGACTCCGTCACGTCTACTCTCCGTAGTACAGCTTGCACCCGGTACCAAGATAGTTCTTTCAACAACTTTGATGCTGCTTTGACAATTATTTTGATCTTCTCAGTCTTATTTTTACTTTCATTTTGTATCAAAGCTGAGTTGTGCTCTCTGGTTTATTTTGCAAATGAACCGACAGAACATGATCATGTACAAGACTCGCCTACCCACAATGCACTGCAGCCCAACGCTCCTGGTCGGATGTTTTTTTCGGGGTTCATGGAGAGATGCGGTAAAGAGTGGTAGCCAAGACACACGGTCACACACGGTCACACACGGTCACACACGGTCACACTCGGCAATTATTTTGACCTGGGGAGCAGATATAGAGGAAAAAATGTGTCTGGGGGGCCGGGATATCTGATTTTCAGGTACAAAAAACTTCACAATGACACAAAATAAACACAACAGTTAAACCTCACACTAAAATCAAGACATTGACTTGTACGTTCAAAAGACAGAATAGAACAAGTCAAGACATGCAATGCCATCTACAAAATGTTATGTAAATGTTAGTCATTACACACGCGGCTATGGTTTTGATGTATTTGTTACAGACATGTTTACGTCAAGTAACATCACATGGTTCCATTTGCACCTTTCAACAAATCTGAAAAGGAATATTAAGAAGTAAAACTTATATTTAATCCTACCTCTTCTCCGAGCACACGGTGACTGTACATACGGGTCGAAAAATGTTGACCTAATTCAGCATTTCTCAAAGTGTGGGGAATAGAGACATGACAGGTGGGGCGCGAGGAAAGGGAGGACATTTTTTATTTTTGATTTTTTTTTACTATGCTTTCATTTTCTATACACACTGTAAATCACTTTGTGATTCTGTCTGTGAAATCCGCCGTATAAATAAATGTAAATTACTTATTTTTCCTGTAGGCTTTAAATTTCTCGGCAGGAGCGAAAGTTTGACAGACATAGCAACAGTAACTTTTGCAGGCAGGGCTAAGAGGAACAAACTTTCGCGCGGATGGGTAGCAGGCTAATGTGCGGACCACAATTACACAAAATGGATACATTTGCAACTCGCACCTCAAAGGTCTGCGGAGAAACAAAAATATGACGGGTCTAATCAACCAAAAAGTCAACCTAAAAGAAAATATGGCGAAGGGTATCTTGCTCTTGGATTCACGGCAGCGGAGGTGGGGGCAGAGGAGAGACCCCTGTGTGTTCTTTGTCTAAAACGGCTAGCAGCAGACAGCATCAGGCCCAACAAAGTAAAGAGACAACTCGAGACCACACATGATGTCCAATAAATTGTTTTGTTGGGGCGATGGGGGTAGGTGGGCCTTGAGTCTAAAGTGCTGATGACAGAAAAAAAAAAAGTTTGAGAAGCCCTGACCTAATTGTACGGATCTCACTTTAAACGGCAAACCGATCATTTAAATGTTTTCACTTTGAATATGAAACGAGGAGTAAAATGTACAATGTACAATATTATCAATTATTTCACAAGGACATGTTTTAAGGATATTGTACAGTATAATTAAATCTAAAATGAATGTGATCACTTTCAGGATCATTTTATTTTTAGCCAGTAAACAACTGTTATGTACTTTTGAATCGGGTTTTCAAAAAAAAAAAAAAGGGAGGGACAATCAAGGATCAACAATGGCACGACTTTCACTAACTTGCGTGAGGTCAAAAGACAAGAGATTTTAGACCAATGCTGCTTTGGATCTGTTCCTGCTAAACTAGTAAGTGACTTTCAATGCTCAAATCAGAATAATAATACTAATTTTAGCTACTGGAAATTTGTGTGGTGGCAATAAATACCCACCAGCGCGATACTTTGCAGTTCCACACTGACCAACCACGCAACAAACTCAAAAGAACTGTACAAGGAAAAAACAATGCAGTGACTTCAAACTGCAAATATAAGGTTTGAGTAAAATATGTAGGTTGGTGTGAATGTTGTCCGTCTATCTATGTTGACCCTGCAATGAGGGGGCGACTTGTCCAGGGTGTACACCTCCTTCCACCCGATTGTAGCTGAGATAGGCGCCAGCGACCCCCACGTCCCCAAAAGGGAATAAGTGGTAGAAAACGAATGTAGGTTCCTACTGTGGAAAGTTCAGTAATACAGAATCATTGTGGCATTATCGTGTCAGTTGGACGCTATATGCGCTAGTCCTCATGGTAAATGTGGTTTTCCTTTTGGGAAAACGCCATCGCTTTGGTTCACTGGTGCGGCCAATATAAACCAAAACTGAAAGTTCTTAAGTGGGGGTTTAAGTAGAGTTTATAAATCTTGTATCTGTGCCACATATAGCCTTATTTCAGTGTCAACAGTCTCCAGCTTACTTGCTACACATGTTTTGGCTCTGCCCATCCCTGTGCAGTTATTGGACCGATATTTTTAATACTTTGTCTGTTGTTGTAATTACCTACTAGGCCTTCTTTGCCTTTATTTGTTGTTGTATCTTTATGTTAGCAATTGGGACTTTTTGAATGAAATTGTCTGTGGCTCCATGTTAACGAAGTTGCCTGTACTATTTGACTGATGCATTTTATTGATTGATTTATTAGCAGTAATTGCACAAAGGCATTCTTCTTCTTTTAGTTTTCTGACAGCACGTAGGCGTTCGCATCAACTTTCGTCTTTTTAACAAATGGGTAAAGGGGGGATGATGTATGCCGTAAAACTAGTTGGCACATTTAATATTTAATAATAATGAATATTGTAAAATTCTATAATTTTTGTTATTTAAAGGGGAAAACCCGATTCAAAAGTACATAACAGTTGTTTACTGGCTAAAAATAAAATGATCCTGAAAGTGATCACATTCATTTTAGATTTAATTATACTGTACAATATCCTTAAAACATGTCCTTGTGAAATAATTGATAATATTGTACATTGTACATTTTACTCCTCGTTTCATATTCAAAGTGAAAACATTTAAATGATCGGTTTGCCGTTTAAAGTGAGATCCGTACAATTAGGTCAGGGCTTCTCAAACTTTTTTTTTTTCTGTCATCAGCACTTTAGACTCAAGGCCCACCTACCCCCATCGCCCCAACAAAACAATTTATTGGACATCATGTGTGGTCTCGAGTTGTCTCTTTACTTTGTTGGGCCTGATGCTGTCTGCTGCTAGCCGTTTTAGACAAAGAACACACAGGGGTCTCTCCTCTGCCCCCACCTCCGCTGCCGTGAATCCAAGAGCAAGATACCCTTCGCCATATTTTCTTTTAGGTTGACTTTTTGGTTGATTAGACCCGTCATATTTTTGTTTCTCCGCAGACCTTTGAGGTGCGAGTTGCAAATGTATCCATTTTGTGTAATTGTGGTCCGCACATTAGCCTGCTACCCATCCGCGCGAAAGTTTGTTCCTCTTAGCCCTGCCTGCAAAAGTTACTGTTGCTATGTCTGTCAAACTTTCGCTCCTGCCGAGAAATTTAAAGCCTACAGGAAAAATAAGTAATTTACATTTATTTATACGGCGGATTTCACAGACAGAATCACAAAGTGATTTACAGTGTGTATAGAAAATGAAAGCATAGTAAAAAAAAATCAAAAATAAAAAATGTCCTCCCTTTCCTCGCGCCCCACCTGTCATGTCTCTATTCCCCACACTTTGAGAAATGCTGAATTAGGTCAACATTTTTCGACCCGTATGTACAGTCACCGTGTGCTCGGAGAAGAGGTAGGATTAAATATAAGTTTTACTTCTTAATATTCCTTTTCAGATTTGTTGAAAGGTGCAAATGGAACCATGTGATGTTACTTGACGTAAACATGTCTGTAACAAATACATCAAAACCATAGCCGCGTGTGTAATGACTAACATTTACATAACATTTTGTAGATGGCATTGCATGTCTTGACTTGTTCTATTCTGTCTTTTGAACGTACAAGTCAATGTCTTGATTTTAGTGTGAGGTTTAACTGTTGTGTTTATTTTGTGTCATTGTGAAGTTTTTTGTACCTGAAAATCAGATATCCCGGCCCCCCAGACACATTTTTTCCTCTATATCTGCTCCCCAGGTCAAAATAATTGCCGAGTGTGACCGTGTGTGACCGTGTGTGACCGTGTGTGACCGTGTGTCTTGGCTACCACTCTTTACCGCATCTCTCCATGAACCCCGAAAAAAACATCCGACCAGGAGCGTTGGGCTGCAGTGCATTGTGGGTAGGCGAGTCTTGTACATGATCATGTTCTGTCGGTTCATTTGCAAAATAAACCAGAGAGCACAACTCAGCTTTGATACAAAATGAAAGTAAAAATAAGACTGAGAAGATCAAAATAATTGTCAAAGCAGCATCAAAGTTGTTGAAAGAACTATCTTGGTACCGGGTGCAAGCTGTACTACGGAGAGTAGACGTGACGGAGTCATGTTACCACATTCCAACACCCTGTTAATGGTCCGGTGGAATGCCAGAAGTTTGATAGCAACCGAACATGAATTAAAGGGATATATTAAAAATATGAAAACTAAACCACGTATAATTTGTATTCAAGAAACAGGGCTGAAGCCAAAATTAAACTTTATAATAAAAGGATATATAACGATTCGTAAAGATAGGAATGAAGGGTAAAGAGGATGATGTGCCACATTTATTAAAGAAGATGTAGTCACGGGTAAAGAAACAGCAGAACCTTTAGCAAAAAAAATGTGTTAAAGTGCACGGTAATGATAATTTGAGAAATGTGGAAAAACAAAAGAGAGAAAAAACAATGAGTTTAAATATTGGGGAAATGATGGAAGACAACGTTAATAGCTTTACCAACACTATGGATATGACATTTTCTTTGAATGAAATGGTTCGAATTTTGAAAAAGGTTAAAAATACGTCACCGGGGAAAGACCTAGCGGGTTATCAAATGATCAAAAACTTAGGTGGCATCGTCAAAGAAGTGGTCTTGAAATGATATGACAGGATATATGAAGAAGGAGAATGACCGGCAGAGGGGAAAATTAGCGGTAACAATTCCAATATGCAAGTCAGGGTAAGACCCGGAAGAGGCAGGAAATTATAAATTTGGGGAAAAGTAATGGAAAAAAAAAAAGATTAATGAAAGACTAGTATATTATTTAGAGTCAAAAGAAATAATCAAAAAACTAACAAAGTGGTAAATAATGTTCAAGACTGGGGAACGGCTTGAGGTTTAAGATTCTCTGTTGGAAAGACAAAAGTCATACATTTTACAAAGACAAAAGTACAAAACAAGCTCCAAATAAAAACTCTAAGGTGAAAATATAGAAGAGGTACAAGTATTTAAATATTTAGGAATATGGTTTGATAAAAATATGAACTAGTCAACCCACATCAGCAAAATAGATTTGATTAGATTAGATTAGATAGTACTTTATTTATTCCTTCAGGAGTGTTCCTTCCGGAAAATAAAAAAATAGGGGAAAAAGTAAAAAGGTGTTAAATATAATGAGGTCTTTGAGGGGTAATGATTGGGGGGCTGATAGGTTAACGTTGAAAACAATACATGTATATATTTATAACTTTAATTCCATCTGTTATTGATTACGGATGCATTATTTACCAATCTGCTTCAAAAACATGACTTGGGAAAATAGACCGGATCCAGTCACAGGCTTTAAGGTTATGTTGTGGAGCTACTACATCAACCCTAGTGCCAGTATTACAAGTAAAAATGAACGAAAAACCTTTGGACAAGAGGAGAGATCAACTCTCAGCAGTTTATCGGGCAACTTTAAAAGGATCCAAGCAAGGATATCCGACTTGTCCAGTGCTACCAATCTGCCAAGAAAAAGAGAAAACAAAAAAGAATAGTTTTGGGTGGATTATAGGAGACATATGTAATAAAGTTAAAATTGACAATATTAAAGTTAGTCCTACAGTACCAATGCCTGCAATACCACCGTGGATGTTTGATAACCCAAAAGAAAACATGCAATTACTAAAGAATAGAAATTTAAATAGTTACCGGATAGAAAAATGGATTGAGATATGATATATACGGATGCATCAAAAACTATATAAAAAAAAATAAAGGTAAGAGCTGTAGCAGTTATCCCACAAGGAAACATAGTATTAAATAAAATAATCAGTGATAAACTATCTGTTTTTACGGGGGAATTGGTAGCAATTTATATGGCAGTTAACTGGATAGAGGAAAACAAAGCAAGGAAAGTAGTTGTGTGCTCGCAGTCCAACAGTGCATTGATGAGCATAAAAAACATAGCATCAGAAACAAGACAAGATTTAGTTTATGAAATAGTTCAGGCAATCTATAGAATAAATAAAGCGGGAGGTGTGGTAACATTTCTTTGGGTTCCTTGGAAGATATTGTAGGATGGAATTCACAACCCATAGGATATAAAGCATTATACACGTATTTAAAAAACATTGGGTTAAATAAAAGAATATAGAGTAGGGATCCATCTTGATCCACACTCCATTTCAACCAGAAGGTTGCTTGGCGGAAACAACCGCCCACCTCCGGAATCAGTCCCCGCCCATTCCCCTTAGGCGCGAAATTCATTTGAGCGAAAGACATTGGAATGAGAGGAGCTCTTTAAAGCTCCTGAGAATCTTAAAAAGCTTACAGAAAACGAGAAAAACTTACAGCGGGTGCCTGTCGGACATTCACCGTCGTTTTCGATGATTTCCCCTCGGAGCAAGGATTCGATGTCTGGAGTCTTTGGCGCAATCAAGCCTTCTCCTCTGCCTGGAACGGCCGTTGACGGACCCGCCAGCTTTAAGGGAGACCAGTGAGCAAGAGATGTAAACGGAAAATCTGTAAGTAAATATATGTATATATGTATCGTATACCGCATGTTTTTTTTCTTGTAAAATGAGAATCATTTGACTCACCAGACTGCGATTGTGTTAAAACGATCGCGTTAGGATCTTACGGCAAATCCTCTATGAAACTAAATAATGAATACACATAATATTAAATAATTTGAAGGTTTAAACACACCTCGAAAATCATCTTCCAACTTTGTAAGACCGTTTAAGCAAAGTTCATCGTCTTTCACTTCGTCGTCATCGGCTGTTAAAAAAAAAAAAGGTATTACATCGTCGTACAAGTGTAATGCTTTTAACGTTTAAATGCTTAAATGGAGTTAAACCAATGTCTAATAACATGGTAAAGCAGAGGTAATGGTGTGTGTGTGTGTGTGTGTGTGTGTGTGTGTGTGTGTGCGTGTGTGTGTGTGTGTATGTGTGTGTGTGTGTGTGTGTGCGTGCGTGTGTGTGTGTGTGCGTGCGTGTCCTGTTGATTCAAACGGTCATAAACATTTAAACTGTCAGATGGGAAGTCAGTAAAAACTGAACCCTCCTTTTGTCCCCCAAACTGACCTGTTGATTCAAACGACCGTAAAGACCAGTTGCTACGTGACACTGTGTTCTGCGATAGTTTTTTCCATCTGTTTAAATATGTTTTCGTGAGGTACGGAAGTTGTTTCAGTGCGTACGAATGTGTGTGTGTGTGTGTGTGTGTGTGTGTGTGTGTGTGTGTGTGTGTGCGTGTGTGCGTGCGCGTTTGTCAAAGTGACATATGGGGACATTTTTATGAAATTTCACCTTACATATGAGGACCTGTTGAAATATGGGGACATTTTCCATGTCCCCATATTTCCCGCAATGCTATCGTGTTCTAGACCCTCCCAGCATGTTCCCAGACCAAAAATCTCTAAAGTCTTCATTTGTCAAATTTTCAGAAAAAGTGTGTGAAAGTGTGTTTAATGTTTTTGCTCACTTTCGATTTTGCCCCTAGTGGCCATCTTTGCTATTATGACACACACACACACACACTTGTCCTCATATGTCATATGTCCTCATATGTCATGTGGGTCAGAAACTCACACACTCCAACATTTTGAAAAACATATAATCATTACAGCAATGAACATACTTTTGAAATCTAAATCAAATAACACATTTTCAACTGATCTGATGATCTCAACCTTTTTTATGTTAGTTTTATCTATTCATTTGGTTTATCTGGAGAGGATTTGGGCTAGACAATCAATAATAAAGGGATTATGGTGATGATTTAATCGGTTTGATTCAGTATTTTACTGTATTGGGCTTTTTTCTATTCTGTTGTCTAAAATACAATGCCACACAATAATTACTTTAAATGTGCCTGAAAAAAAACCTTCAACCTTGATTGAGACAAAGGCGATAATTCAAATGGAATTCAAACTACATACAGTATTTAATATTTTCAAATGGTTACAATAGCACATGATTTTGGTATTTTTATCTTTGGGACAAATTTTGGATTCAATTGGGGATTGTTTTTGGAGGTATTCACTTCACATTGTGTTCAAGATGGTTACTTCCGCCCACTCTGAAGAGTCTCGGCGTCTGATTGGTCCAATTTTCAGTTAGGCGCCGCCTGATTGGCCGTTGGATGATGTCTGATCCTAACAGAGGGCTAAATCACTAGTTAATTATTTTCCTCATGGAAGTTATACAGCTCACGTATCACACTTAATATTGAATATATATAAAAAGGGTTTTCCAAAAGGACCATTTATAATCAAAATACAAAACTTCACACACGATTTTGAGCACAACAGAGCGCTCAGTGAACATCACTTCCGGGACCTGCATCACCGGAGGGGGACATCTATCTTGGCCACAAACCATCTTTGACAGTCTTCGACAGCATGGTTGAATCAGGTGAGCATAAAATGGAGTTTAACGTAATTAAATAGACCAATGTTTTTTAACATAGGAAAATAGTTCATTGTAAACAACAGTTAAATGTTTGTTGTTATTAATTGCAATCAGATTTGATTTTATGAGGTCAAATTAAGCATTTCAATTCTGGGCCAAGGCCAAGGCATTTAAATTTTTTTTTTTAAAGTTGCATGGAAGATTATAAGTAGCAGTGATTGTCACACACACACTAGGTGTGGTGAAATTATTCTCTGCATTTGACCCATCACCCTTGATCACTATGCTAGTAAACCTTTTCTTAATTTTAAACAAGACAGACTAGAGTTCTTCAAATTGTTTATACTTTTTCTCAAATACAAATATTTCAAGCTGATAAGCCCTGTGGAGTAGGCATGTTACTGATATTGTTACATTAGTACTTTGTTTGAGAAGCTTCATGTCTGCACTGATCCTAAATTTAACAGTTTTTGAAGGGTTTGGTTCTTTGTTTTATTTCTGTGTCACTGACTTTTTTCATTTTTATGTGTGGATTTGTTAGGCGCATCAACACATGATATAGACATCGTGCCCAAAAGAAGAGCGAGACGTAATCCTGAGGCTGAAGCTACCGCGTTTATTTGATCTGGATGTGACAAGTCTTGTTTTAAGGCCCAGTGGATCAATGATTGGAAAGGTATGTCTTGTTATGTAACATATCAATGGTAACTGTATCAACATCTCATTTGGATCATTTCCTTACAGTCTAATAGAGGTTGTATTATATGGCTTTAATTAGAAGTGTTTGGAATAACAGCGTTCCACGTCCCAAGAGCTAGCTTCTGTAGCCGAGTATCGGACCGCCAAGTGCCCTGCCTTCGGCTGCCGCCCAGCTCACAATGCACCCGACCTCTATGGCCCCTCGGAGTCTTGTTCACGAGTGGGGGAAGAGTGGATCGTGAGATCGACAGGCGGATCGGTGTGGGGTCTTCGGTAATGCGGACTTTGTATCGATCTGTTGTGGTGAAGAAGGAGCTGAGCCGGAAGGCAAAGCTCTCAATTTACCGGTCGATCTACGTTCCCATCCTCACCTATGGTCATGAGCTTTGGGTCATGACCGAAAGGATAAGATCACGGGTACAAGCGGCCCAAATGAGTTTCCTCCACCGGGTAGGGGTGCTCTCCCTTAGAGATAGGGTGAGAAGCTCTGCCATCCGGGAGGAACTCAAAGTAAAGCCGCTGCTCCTCCACATGGAGAGGAGCCAGATGAGGTGGTTCGGGCATCTGGTCAGGATGCCACCCGAACGCCTCCCTAGGGAGGTGTTTAGGGCACGTCCAACCGGTAGGAGGCCACGGGGAAGACCCAGGACACGTTGGGAAGACTATGTCTCCCGGCTGGCCTGGGAACGCCTCGGGATCCCCCGGGAAGAGCTAGACGAAGTGGCTGGGGAGAGGGAAGTCTGGGCTTCCCTGCTTAGGCTGCTGCCACCGCGACCCCACCTCGGAAAAGCGGAAGATGATGGATGGATGGATGGATGGATGGTATAACAGCGGTATATGAAAACGATGTTACTAATGCTGTTACTTTTACCGGTAACGAGTAAGCTAATAACTTTTATGTACGCTACAACGCTGTTACGATGCGTTTTATGTAATGTGGCATGCTACTTTTGATGTGATTGTATGTCAACAAGACAGCGTTAGAAGCACAAAAGGGTTAGTGCAGGTAATATCTTTTTACTAATGAAAGCAACCCCCGGAAGTAATTACGAACACGATATCAAATAGAAAGAGGCCTCATCCGCACACAAACAAAAACATTCAACAGAACTATCTTAACTGCCACTGCTAAGCTAAAAAATACAGCTGAACTATTCTGCTATGTCTGGGCGCTGACGTCCCACTTGGCAAAAGGCACAGCTTTTTAAAGGCACACACACACTCTGCTCTCATAAAATGTCTCTCAACTGCATATGCTAGATATTTAAAACTTTTCTTTTTCAAGTAACACATTAATTACAAACCCTGTTTCCATATGAGTTGGGAAATTGTGTTAGATGTAAATCCAAACGGAATAATTTTTTTTACTAATAATAATTAACTTAGAATTTCATGGCTGCAATACGTGCCAAAGTAGTTGGGAAAGGGCATGTTCACCACTGTGTTACATCACCTTTTCTTTCAACAACACTCAATAACCGTTTGGGAACTGAGGAAACTAATTGTTGAAGCTTGGAAGGTGGAATTCTTTCCCATTCTTGTTTTATGTAGAGCTTCAGTCTCCTCTGTCGTATTTTACGCTTCATAATGCACCACACATTTTTGATAGGACTGCAGGCCGGCCAGGAAAGTACCTGCACTCTTTTTTTATGAAGCTGAACACGTGCTGAATGTGGCTTGGCATTGTCTTGCTGAAATAAGCAGGGGCGTACATGAAAAAGTCGGCGCTTAAATGGCAGCAAATGTTGTTCCAAACAGATGGGTAACTTACAGATGCGTAAGTTACCCATGCCTTGGGCACTAATGCACCCCCATACCATCACAGATGCTGGCTTTTGAACTTTGCGTCGATAACATTCTGGATGGTTCGCTTCCCCTTTGGTCCGGATGAAACGTGTCCAATATTTCCAAAATTAATTTGAAATGTGGGCTCGTTAGACCACAGAACACCTTTCCACTTTGCATCAGCCCATCTTAGATGATCTCGGGCCCAGAGAAGCCGGCGGCGTTTCTGGATGTTGATAATTGGCTTTCGCTTTGCATAATAGAGCTTTAACTTGCACTTACAGATATAGCAACAAACTGTATTTAGTGACAGTGGTTTTCTGAAGTGTTCCTGAATTCATGTGGTGATATCCTTTAGAGATTGATGTCGGTTTTTGATACAGTGCCGTCTGAGGGATCGAAGGTCACAGTTATTCAATGTTGGTTTCCAGACATGCTGCTTACGTGGAGTGATTTCTCCGGATTCTCTGAACCTTTTGATGATATCATGGAGCGTAGATGTTGAAATCCCTAAATTTCTTGCAATTGCACTTTGAGAAAGGTTGTTCTTAAACTGTTTGACTATTTGCTCACGCAGTTGTGGACAAAGGGGTGTACCTCGCCCCATCCTTTCCTGTGAAAGACTGAGCATTTTTTGGGAAGCTGTTTTTATAGCCAATCATGGCACCCACCTGTTCCAAATTAGCCTTCACACCTGTGGGATGTCCCAAATAAGTGTTTGATGAGCATTTCTTAACTTTATCAGTATTTATTGCCACCTTTCCCAACTTGTTTGTTGCGTGTTGCTGGCATCAATTTCTAAAGTTAATGATTATTTGCACCAAAAAAATGTTTATCAGTTTGAACATCAAATATCAATCAATCAATCAATGTTTACTTATACAGCCCTAAATCACTAGTGTCTCAAAGGGCTGCACAAACCACTACGACATCCTCGGTAGGCCCACATAAGGGCAAGGAAAACTCACACCCAGTGGGACGTCGGTGACAATGATGACTATGAGAACCTTAGAGAGGAGGAAAGCAATGGATGTCGAGCGGGTCTAACATGATACTGTGAAAGTTCAATCCACAATGGATCCAACACAGTCGCAAGAGTCCAGTCCAAAGCGGATCCAACACAGCAGCGAGAGTCCCGTTCACAGCGGAGCCAGCAGGAAACCATCCCAAGCGGAGGCGGATCAGCATCGCAGAGATGTCCCCAGCCGATACACAGGCAAACATATGTTGTCTTTGTAGCATATTCAACTGAATATGGGTTGAAAATGATTTGCAAATCATTGTATTCTGTTTATATTTACCCATCCATCCATCCATCCATCATCTTCCGCTTATCCGAGGTCGGGTCGCGGGGGCAGCAGCCTAAGCAGGGAAGCCCAGACTTCCCTATCTCCAGCCACTTCGTCCAGCTCTTCCCGGGGGATCCCGAGGCGTTCCCAGGCCAGCCGGGAGACATAGTCCTTCCAACGTGTCCTGGGTCTTCCCCGTGGCCTCCTACCAGCTGGACGTGCCCTAAACACATCCCTAGGGAGGCGTTCGGGTGGCATCCTGACCAGATGCCCGAACCACCTCATCTGGCTCCTCTCGATGTGGAGGAGCAGCGGCTTTACGTTGAGCTCCTCCCGGATGGCAGAGCTTCTCACCCTATCTCTAAGGGAGAGCCCCGCCACACGGCGGAGGAAACTCATTTCGGCCGCTTGTACCCGTGATCTTATCCTTTCGGTCATGACCCAAAGCTCATGACCATAGGTGAGGATGGGAACGTAGATCGACCGGTAAATTGAGAGCTTTGCCTTCCGGCTCAGCTCCTTCTTCACCACAACGGATCGATACAACGTCCGCATTACTGAAGACGCCGCACCGATCCGCCTGTCGATCTCACGATCCACTCTTCCCCCACTCGTGAACAAGACTCCTAGGTACTTGAACTCCTCCACTTGGGGCAGGGTCTCCTCCCCAACCCGGAGATGGCACTCCACCCTTTTCCGGGCGAGAACCATGGACTCGGACTTGGAGGTGCTGATTCTCATTCCGGTCGCTTCACACTCGGCTGCGAACCGATCCAGTGAGAGCTGAAGATCCCGGCCAGATGAAGCCATCAGGACTACATCATCTGCAAAAAGCAGAGACCTAATCCCGTGGCCACCAAACCGGAACCCCTCAACGCCTTGACTGCGCCTAGAAATTCTGTTTATATTTACATCTAACACAATTTCCCAACTCATATGGAAACGGGGTTTGTACTTAATTTAATAATTATTTACATTTATGAAAGAGTAATTCTGTTTGTAATAGAATTTTTAGTCATGTAACGACTATTATTATTGCTTTTTAAAACAGATATTCCAAACATTGTTAATTGATAAACTGTTTTATCAGGATATGGTGTATTTGCTCTTGCATCAATTTAAAAAGGTTCTTTTGTGGTCGAGTACCGAGGGAAGTTCATCTCAAGACATGAGCGGGACAAGAGACAGAAACCCTCTATAAATATCTTTACTATTTATCTGGCATTATATGCTCATAATGTTAACAACAAAAAGTGCTGATAATGTTATAATTAATAAGTTCTAACATTATTTTTATGTGTTTTGTTGCAGACACCAACTGTTGATGTTCTATCTCAACATTCTCCAGACTCATGTGACCGATAAACCGACTTCATCCCTCCAACAGGTTATTACTTGACTATTTTACTATCCACCCATCCATCCATTTTCTACTACCTGTCCCTTTTTTGGGTTGGCGGGGTGTGCTTGAGCCTATCTGAGCTGCATTCGGGCGGAAGGCGGAGTACACCCTGGACAAGTCGCCACCTCATTACACGGCCAACACAAATAGACAACATTTACACTCACATTCACACACTAGGGCCAATTTAGTGTTGCCAATCAACCTATCCCCAGGTGCATGTCTTTGGAGGTAAGATGAAGCCGGAGTACCCGGAGGGAACCCACGCAGTCACGGGGAGAACATGCAAACTCCACACAGAAAGATCACGAGCCCAGGATTTAACTCAGGACTACTCAGGACCTTCGATTTGTGACGCACATGCACTTACCGCGGTCCCACCGTGCTGCCCTATATCTGCTAAAAACTTGACACAACCTATACTTCAAAAGACATTTAATCCTTTTAACCTCTCACAGATCAGTTTATATGACAACATTTTTTAAGCGTACATCCATGTTAGTCTGTGGAATTTACAACTCATGTTTAGCAAAACAGGAGATGTTACAGGTCAGCAACATGAATTCTATATGTGATCACTTGTCATGTACTCATATTGTTTGAACTAAAAAAGACTTCAGTGTGTTTCATATAAGGTCCTCATATTTTTCTGAACCACATTAGTGTGTGTTACAATGTTTAATTCAAAGCTTTAAAATGAGTGTTTCAATCCAGGTCCTCATATTTTCTGAACCACATTTTAGTGAATGTTACATTCTTAAATAATAGTCTAAGAGCTAAAACGCTATAATAATCTTTACTGTTTATGTAGAATTATATGCTCAGAATATTATCAACCAAAAGTGGTTGTTAATGTTATAATTAATTAGTTCTGACATTATATTTTTGTGTTTTGTTGCAGACACCAACTGTTGGGGTTCTATCTCAACATTTTCCAGATTCAGATGTGAGCGATAAACCGACTTCATCCCTCCAACAGGTTATTACAAGTCTATTTTTACTGTATCTGCTCTAAATGTGACCCAACCTATATTTTGAAAGACATTTATTAATTTTAATCTCTCACAGATCAGTTTATATGACAACATTTTCGTAAGAGTACATAAATGTTAGTCAGTAAGGAGTTTGGAACTCATGTTTAGCAAAACAGGAGATGTTACAAGTCAACAACATACATTCTACATGTGACCCCTCGTCATGTCCTTATATTGTTTGAACCAAGAAAGACTTAGGTGTGTTTCATATAAGGTCCTCATATTTTCTAAACCAGATTAGTGTGTGTTACAATGTTAATGTCCAAGCTTTAAAATGTGTGTCTCAATTCAGGTCCTCATATTTTCTGAACCAGATTTTAGTGTGTTTTATATTCTTAATTAATTGTCTAAGAGCTGAAACTCTGTAATAATCTTTACTATTTATCTGGCATTGTATGCTCAGAGTTTTATCCACAAAAAGTGCTGATAATGTTATAATGAATTAGTTCTGACATTATATTTTTGTGTTTTGTTGCAGAAACCAACTGTTGAGGTTCCATCTCAACATTCTCCAGATTCAGATGTGAGCCATTAACTGACTTCATCCCTCCAACAGGTTATTACATGTCTATTTTTACTATATCTGCTCTAAATTTGACCCAACCTATATTTTGAAAGACATTTATTTATTTTAATCTCTCACAGATCAGTTTATATGACAACTTTTTCGCAAGGGTACATCCATGTTAGTCAGTAGAAAGTTTAGAACTCATGTTTAGCAAAACAGGAGATGTTACAAGTCAACAACATAAATTTTACATGTGAGCACTCGTCATGTCCTTATATTGTTTGAAGCAAGAAAGACTTAGGTGTGTTTCATATAAGGTCCTCATATTTTCTGAACCAGAAAATGTGTGTTACAATGTTAATGTCAAAGCTTTAAAATGAGTGTCTCAATTCAGGTCCTCATATTTTCTGAACCAGATTTTTGTGTGTGTTACATTCTTAATGAATTGTCTAAGAGCTGAAACTCTGTAATTATCTTTACCCTTTATCTGGCATTGTATGCTCAGATTTTTATCAACCAAAAGTGGTGAGAATGTTATAATTAATTAGTTATGACATTATATTTTTGTGTTTTGTTGCAGAAACCAACTGTTGAGGTTCTATCTCAACATTCTCTAGATTCAGATGACAGCCATAAACCGACTTCATCCCTCCAACAGGTTATTACATGTCTATTTTTACTATATCTGCTCTAAATTTGACCCAACCTATATTTTGAAAGACATTTATTAATTTTAATCTCTCACAGATCAGTTTATATGACAACATTTTCGTAAGGGTACATCCATGTTAGTCAGTAGGGAGTTTGGAACTCATGTTTAGCAAAACAGGAGATGTTACAAGTCAACAACATAAATTCTACATGTGAGCACTCGTCATGTCCTCATATTGTTTGAACCAAGAAAGTGTGTTTCATATAAGGTCCTCATATTTTCTGAACCAGATTAGTGTGTGTTAAAATGTTAATGTCAAAGCTTTAAAATGAGTGTTTCAATTCAGAAAATGCAGTGCCTCTTGTTTACAGCCGGTTTTTGCAGCGCTGTTTTCATTGATCAAAGTATTTTTTCGGTGGTCGTGTTTTTGGTACATAACTTGTAAATAGTGCGCAAATAATAGGCTATATTTATATAAATACATTCAAACCCCGTTTCCATATGAGTTGGGAAATTGTGTTAGATGTACATATAAACAGGATACAATGATTTGCAAATAATTTTCAACCCCAATTCTGTTGAATATGCTACAAAGACAACATATTTGATGTTAAAACTGCTAAACATTTTTTTTGCAAAGAATTTAGGGATTATCAAAAGGTTCAGAGAATCTGGAGAAATCACTGCACGTAAGCGATGTACTGCATTAAAAACCGACATCAGTGTGTAAAAGATATCACCACATGGGCTCAGAAATACTTCAGAAAACCACTGTCAGTTACTACAGTTGGTCGCTACATCTGTAAATGCAAGTTAAAACTCTACTATGCAAAGCAAATGCCATTTATCAACAAGACAGAGGAACGCCGCGGGCTTCGCTGGGCCCGAGCTCATCTAGGATGGACTGATGCAAAGTGGAAAAGTGTTCTGTAGTCTGACGAGTCCACATTTCAAATTATATATGGAAATTGTGGACGTGGTGTTCTCCGGAACAAAGAGGAAAATAACCATCCGGCGCAAAGTTCAAAAGCCAGCATGTGTGATGGTATGGGGGTGTATTAGTGCCCAAGGCATGGGTAACTTACACATCTGAGAAGGCACCATTAATGCTGAATGGTCCATACAGGTTTTGGAGCAACATATGTTGTCATCCAAGCAACATTATCATGGACGCCCCTGCTTATTTCAGCAAAACAATGCCAAGCCACGTGTTACAACAGCGTGTCTTCGTAGTAAAAGAGTGCGGGTACTTTCCTGGCCCGCCTGCAGTCCAGACATGTCTCCCATCGAAAATGTGTAGCGCATTATGAAGCGTAAAACACGACAACTTAAGCTTTACATCAAGCAAGAATAGTAAAGAATTCCACTTTCAAAGCTTCAACAATTAGTTTCCTCAGTTCCCAAACGTTTATTGAGTGTTGTTAAAAGAAAATGTGATGTAACACAGTGGTGAACATGCCCTTTCCCAACTACTTTGGCACGTGTTGCAGCCATGAAATTCAAAGTTAATTATTATTTGCAAAAAAAAAAAAGTTTGAGTTTGAACATCAAATATGTTGTCTTTGTAATGCTTTCAATTGAATATGGGTTGAAAAGGATTTGCAAATCATTGTATTCAGTTTATATTTACATCTAACACAATTTCCCAACTTTTATGGAAACGGGGTTTGTATATATATTACTGCTGGGCAATGATTAAAATTTTTAATCGAAGTTAATCGCACTATTTCTCTTATTAATGGCGATTAACTGCATTGTATACGCAAAGCCCAATAATGAATTCAAAAGTAGTGTGTAGTGCACCTTTATTGGAATATTCTCCCACATGAACAAAAGCGCCAAAACATTTGTTGTGCAAACACAATTTAAATCAGTCCTTGTTAAACAGAAGCAGTTAAATAGCAAATTTTATGAAAATCAACTCAAAAAATGTAAATACAAACATTTAAGCTTATTGCCACTGCCAGGGTATTTAAGTTATCTTGTTTGTTATGGAAAATAAATATAATCTACATACAAATCTCTGAGCCACAATCATAACATCTGAAAAGGCAATTTCTGAGCTAACAGCAGAAACATTTTTTTTTTTATCAGGGATCTTATGTTTAAAAAACTTATATTATAGGTAGTGCGCTGTTTTAGGGAATTTTTGATCAAATTATCCGTAATAGCAATATTAATAATGTTGTGTTTATTCTGCGTAGTGGACTTAAAATAATTATGACCATATCTGTTTGCTTGGTGCATTGATAAACTGAACGCATATACATGGTACTATAGTTTAATGTTATGAGCCAGGGGAAAAAAGAACTACCCTACCCAGCATGCAACAGGAGTGACGAGCATGCGCGGTAGCCCGGGATAGGTTGTGTCGCCATGACGGCATCTTGTATGTTGTGATATGCAGGCTCTGAAAGCAAATGTTAAGAACTCAGCCAACACTCCTCGTCTGCATTATTGATAAATAGACGGACAACACATATACTCCGCTGCTTCACAAAGCACAATATGTTAAATGTTTACTTTTACAGTTTTCTAATTCCTCCTTTCAGATTGACAGCAGGACAAATCGCTGGAAGTGGGTATGTCTCAAGCTTCTTCCACTTGGTCCACTCCAAAGCGGGGTAAATAAATAATCCACATCATTTACTAGAATATTATATTACGTTTTGCACCTTTTCACTGTGTTATAGTCATTTTTCCTTCAGTAAGAAATTGTATTTTGTCTCCTTTATGACAGCTGCAAAGGGGAAGAAGTGGAAGCAGTTGAATGACACATGTTGCATTTTGTAACTGGCAACAAAGTACCAGGTAAAAAAGATTGTGAAGCCTGCCTCCATAAAGAACTAGTAGCTCTACAGGACAGAGATTGGCTTGCCATCAAGTACTACATCCATAACAGAATTATATTAAAAAAAGGGGAAAAAAATGTTTTCCCACATCTTCTGTGGTAGTTTGAGTATGTTACCAGCAATTAAAAAAGCAAAATAAACAGCAAGCGTTTTGTATTTATTCCAGATAATTCTTAGCGACAAAATCCACAAAAACAATTCAGTTACACTTAGTCGACAATTACATTTTTACCCATGTTTCTTTTAAACTCTTCTTGGTTTTGGATTACAGTAGCATGGGATTGGGATTTTTTAAAATGACAACACATCAACTAAACCAACTCAGGTGGTTTTGTTAAGTCTCTGATGTCATTAGCCTCATATGTCACATGAACCTGAAATCTTTAACACTCTGTGACATCATGGTCATCATATGTCACATAAACTTGAAATCTTAAACACTCTGTGACGTCATGGTCATCATATGTCACATGAACCTGAAATCTTAAACACTCTGTGACGTCATGGTTGTCATATGTCACATGAACCTGAAATCTTAAACACTCTGTGACGTCATGGTCATCATATGTCACATAAACTTGAAATCTTAAACACTCTGTGACGTCATGGTTGTCATATTTCACAAACTAGAAATCTTAAACACTCTGTGACGTCATGGTCATCATATGTCACATAAACTTGAAATCTTAAACACTCTGTGACGTCATGGTCATCATATGTCACATAAACTTGAAATCTTAAACACTCTGTGATGTCATGGTCATCATATGTCACATGAACCTGAAATCTTAAACACTCGGTGACGTCATGGTCGTCATATGTCACATAAACTTGAAATCTTAAACACTCTGGTCTTCATATGGCACCTAAACCTGACAAGTCCTCATATGTACCATAAAAATCAGGTTCAGAAAAAAACAAAAGAGTTGCAAAAATCTCAATAGACCACTGTGTTTCTAAAATTCTGGTTCACTAACCGTCTGAGTCCCAGGCCTGTAGGACCATTGGAAAGGCATGTCCCCATATGTCACGTTTTTGTCATAAGTCCTCATATGTCACCCAAACACGTATGTGTGTGTGTGTGTGTGTGTGTGTGTGTGTGTGTGTGTGTGTGTGTGTGTGTGAAGTGTGTGTGTGTGTGCGTGTGTGTGCGTGTGTGCGTGTCCACCAAAAACTTCCCAATCCACGGTAGATAACGATGAAAATATCGAGAAAGGGCTTCCGTCTCTTCTTTCTTTTAGCTGAAAACTGAATACGATTTAGAAACACTCGACTTTTTTGCGGAGCGTCAATGTAAGTTTTATTATTTTTATAAATCGACACAGGCGTTTCACTAATCATGACCGAATCGAACAAAGTCTTTACGCTAACGTATAAAGCTCCACCTCCTCTGCGTGTGTGTGTGTGTGTGTGTGTGTGTGTGTGTGTGTGTGAAGTGCGTGCGTGTCCACATCTCCACACGTAACATTCCCAGCCATCAATACATCGAAATCTGGAAGTTGTTTCAAACGATCGTAAACATTTAAACTATCAAATATATGGTCACATGCTGCTCAGATGACATTGCTTTCTTAAAAAAACTGAACCCTCCTCTGTTCCCTGTCAGGTCTTAACTCCACCCTCTTCCTGGTTTAACCACTCCCACCGCAGGTCTTAACTCTGCCCTCTTTCTGTTTAAAACTCCACCCTCTTCCTGGTTTAACCACTCCCACCGCAGGTCTTAACTCCACCCTCTTCCGGGTAAGCTACACCCACTTGACCTTGACATTTGAACCTGACCTTTGACTTTGACCTTTGACTTTGACCTTTAACCTTGACCCCTCATAAATCATTAACCTTTGAACTTGACCCCTCATAAATCATTGACCTTTGACCTTGAGGGGTCATAAATCATTGTTTTATGGGGGGTCATAAATCACTTTTGACTAAAGGTAGGGACTTAAATTCTCTCGCCTGCAGTCCAGACCTGTCTCCCATGGAAAATGTGTGGCGCATTATGAAGCGTAAAATAGGACAGCGGAGACCCCGGACTGTTGAAGGACTGAAGCTCTACATAAAACAAGAATGGGAAAGAATTCCACTTTCCAAAGCTTCAACAATTAGTTTCCTCAGTTCCTCAGTTGTTAAAAGAAAAGGTGATGTAACACAGTGGTGAACATGCCCTTTCCCAACTACTTTGGCACGTGTTGCAGCCACGAAATTCTAAGTTGATTATTATTTTCAAAAAAAACAAAGTTTATGAGTTTGAACATCAAATATGTTGTCTTTGTAGCATATTCAACTGAATATGGGTTGAAAATGATTTACAAATCATTGAATTCTGTTTATATTTACATCTAACACAATTTCCCAACTCATATGGAAACGGGGTTTGTATTAAAGAGACTTTGCTGTGAGCTGCGGATGAATCGGATTGGCTATAAAGTGTTTCTGGTGTGGCAGTGGAGCGCCGAGGAACACATGGGCCGCGTGGGCGCATCCTGGCAAAGCGCGGCCACGCTGCCTCCTTCGCCTCACACACACATTTCATACCAAGACACCCCGGAACGTCAGCAGTCTGTCACATAGTCACAGAGTGACACCTGTTCCGTTTCGATCCCCTGGAAGCCTTCGGATGTTCGGAAACAATCCATAACCTCGCGCAACTCTGAAGGCCAAAGCCGCTAATCCTCTTTTATTGCGCGAAATACATTTCCTTTGTTGAACTTTCATATGCTTGTTTCCCTTGATAGCGCGAACAAATAGTCTACATTCCTGCACACACACACACGTCGCTGTTAAGTGCGAAGTCAATCGCGGTTCCAAACAACGTCTTTGTCAAACACGCCGGCCTTGACGACCGAGCCTGGGCAGATTTGCAAGAGCCATGGCAACAGTGATGAGAGCAGCGTGCTTCATTCTGTGACAATTGCATAGAATATCGTGAAAAAAAGGCAGGAATCCAAAGCAAACAATGACCAATCCGGCATTGGCTCGCACAAAGCAGTGCTAATGAAACAGTGATTAAATGCACCGCTTGTCGAATTTCATGCCTTGCTGCCAGCTGTGAGAGGCGGGCACAGTCTGGACAGGCTGCCAGTCAATCACGCCGCTGACATAATTCAAGTCTTTAGTCAGCCACAATGCGTCTTTTCGGAGTGTGGAAGTGGAGCCGGAGAGAGCCCACGCACGCATAATAATAGACGTCGCCAGATGGGAGCCCAAAACGGGTCGTAGTATCAAATTAAAAGCGCGGGAGAAGGAGAAAATGTATGCAAAAGTCAGAGCAAAATATGCACGCCGGCTCCCACTCTCAGGACGAGAGTCCACGGAAAGTGGCGTGTGGGTGGGAGTGGTGAAGAGGAGGATGAAGGAGGCAGGTGATGAAAAGGAAAAAAAGGCGGCTTGACGGTATTTTTGAGGCGGTGGCACATTACCCTGCGAATAAGTTGGATGAAAGTTGTTGGTGGGATCAAAGTGTACTTTTGCAAGTGGCGGAAAAAAAAGGCTTGAAAGAGGAGACAGCGCGCCGGGATTTTACCCCGTGGGCGGTCCTGATACCATGTTGACGTTGGATAACGGTTCGATATCAGTCATAAAGCAAGCAGGGGATTACAGTGTTGACTTGAGTATTGCGAGGGTTACTTTGCAGCTTGTCGCTTGTCTTTTTGCCCGCGTGCAGACGCCGTTTGTACTCGCCGTATTAACTCTGCACCCCCGTCTTCCACACTTTTGTCAATCAGAGCAGAACTGCACTTGTTTTGGAATTTTGACGTTCACATCCTTCACAATTATCATGAAAGAGATGATGATTGGGGCGGCATAGCTCAGTTGGTAGAGTGGCCGTGCCAGCAACTTGAAGGTTGCAGGTTCGATTCCCACTTCCGCCATCCTAGTCACTGCCGTTGTGTCCTTGGGCAAGACACTTTACCCACCTGCTCCCAGTGCCACCCACACTGCTTTAAATGTAACTTAGATATAGGGTTTCACTATGTAAAGCGCTTTGAGTCACTAGAGAAAAGCGCTATATAAATATAATTCATTTCATGATGATGGATGTATCCATCCATCCATCCATCCATCCATTTCCTACCACTTGTCCCGTTCGGGGATTCGGGGGGTGCTGGAACCTATCTCAGTTGTATTCGGGCAGAAGGCGGGTACACCCTGGACAAGTCGCCACCTCACCGCAGGGCCAACACAGATAGACAGACAACATTCACACTCACATTCACACACTAGGGACCATTTAGTGTTGCCAATCAACCTATCCCCAGGTGCATGTCTTTGGAGGTGGGAGGGGCCTATCCCAAGGTGCATGTCTTTGGAGGTGGGAGGGGCCTATCCCCAGGTGCATGTCTTTGGAGGTGGGAGGGGCCTATCCCAAGGTGCATGTCTTTGGAGGTGGGAGGGGCCTATCCCCAGGTGCATGTCTTTGGAGGTGGGAGGGGCCTATCCCAAGGTGCATGTCTTTGGAGGTGGGAGGGGCCTATCCCCAGGTGCATGTCTTTGGAGGTGGGAGGGGCCTATCCCCAGGTGCATGTCTTTGGAGGTGGGAGGGGCCTATCCCCAGGTGCATGTCTTTGGAGGTGGGAGGGGCCTATCCCCAGGTGCATGTCTTTGGAAGTGGGAGGGGCCTATCCCCAGGTGCATGTCTTTGGAGGTGGGAGGGGCCTATCCCCAGGTGCATGTCTTTGGAGGTGGGAGGGGCCTATCCCCAGGTGCATGTCTTTGGAGGTGGGAGGGGCCTATCCCCAGGTGCATGTCTTTGGAAGTGGGAGGGGCCTATCCCCAGGTGCATGTCTTTGGAGGTGGGAGGGGCCTATCCCAAGGTGCATGTCTTTGGAGGTGGGAGGGGCCTATCCCCAGGTGCATGTCTTTGGAAGTGGGAGGGGCCTATCCCCAGGTGCATGTCTTTGGAAGTGGGAGGGGCCTATCCCCAGGTGCATGTCTTTGGAGGTGGGAGGGGCCTATCCCCAGGTGCATGTCTTTGGAGGTGGGAGGGGCCTATCCCCAGGTGCATGTCTTTGAAAGTGGGAGGGGCCTATCCCCAGGTGCATGTCTTTGGAGGTGGGAGGAAGCCGGAGTACCCGGAGGAACCCACGCAGTCACGGGGAGAACATGCAAACTCCACACAGAAAGATCCCGGGACCGGGATTGAACCCAGGACTACTCAGGACCTTCGTATTGTGAGGCACATGCACTAACCCCTCTTCCACCGTGCTGCCATGATGGATGTATTTTTTTATAATTTATTTTAACTCGTCCATCCATCCATCTTTTTCTGCTTATCCGGGGTGGGGTCGCGGGGGCTACAGCCTAAGCAGGGAAGCCCAGACTTCCCTCACCCCAGCCACTTGGTCCAGCTCCTCCTGGGAGATCCCGGGGCGTTCCCAGGCCAGCCGGGAGACATAGTCTTCCCAATGTGTCCTGGGTCTTCCCCGTGGCCTCCTACCGGTTGGACGTGCCCTAAACACCTCCCTAGGGAGGCGTTCGGGTGGCATCCTGACCAGATGCCCGAACCACCTCATCTTGGTCCTCTCCATGTGGAGGAGCAGCGGCTTTACTTTGAGTTCCTCCCGGATGGCAGAGCTTCTCACCCTATCTCTAAGGGAGAAACTCATTAGGGCCGCTTGTACCCGAGATCTTGTCCGTATGGTCATAACCCAAAGCTCATGACCATAGGTGAGGATGGGAGCGTAGATGGACCGCTAAATTGAGAGCTTTGCCTTCCGGCTCAGCTCTTTCTTGACCACAACGGATCAATACAGCGTCCGCATTACTGAAGACGCCGCACCGATCTCACCACCCACTCTTCCCTCACTCATGAACAAGACTCCCAGGTACTTTGGCTAAGATCTCTTCCACAACTTGGAGATGGCATCCACTCTAACTCTTAAATAAACATAAATAAAATTAAGAACTAACGGGAGGTCCTCTATTCCACCAATAAAAAAACAGCCAAAAAGCACCAACAATACTCCATTTACATTTACTTGAATATTAATCGATTATTAGTGATCATGTTATTATAAGCGCTAACGCAGACCAACTATTTATAGCGGCGCTGTGATCACGGCTTTGCGTGCCAACGCTGATCAGATCAGCTGCTTCCTTCTTTCCTTGCTCATCAAACTTTATCATAGATCATGAATCATGTCTCTTACCTGGACAGCAGAAGAACAAAGATGTTGTCCAAGAAGTTTGGAACACTTTGACAGCCAATTTAAACCCGGAAAGGGTGAGAACGACACGAAAAAACGCTCCCTTTCCCCTTTTATGTGCAAGGATTATGAGTCATTCTTCATCTAAACGGGAATACCGTATTTCCTTGAATTGCCGCCGGGGCGTTAATTAATTTAAAAGCTCTTTTCACTTCTGCACTTACCAAAGGTATGCGGTAAAAGTAAGCATGCGTTAATTATTTTAAAACCTCTTCTCGCTCTGGCACTTACCAAAGGCATGCAGTAAAAATTTGAGTGTGATGTAAGCTTGGACCTTAAATCCTACTGAATAGCTCTTAGTCTTCTTCCCTTTATGCAATTTCAAATTACCGGTATTGAAATCAGCCTCCTCCATTTTGAAAATGATGACAGGGGAAGTGTCACTCGTGACGTCACAGGCGGTAATACTAAGCATGCGCTAATTATTTTGCGAAGCGAGTTTGACCCGGCAGTAATTCAAGGCAGGCGCATACTATATGCCCGGCGGCAATTCAAGGAAATACGGTATACAAACAGCTTAGCAGACATTGTACAGTAAGTGATGTTTTAATATGTTTGCTGTCTCTCAGGAAATCTGCAGTGAGTAATAATCAGTGATGGAGTGGGGAAAAAAAGTCAATGTGGTGATGCGTTTTTGAAATGAATGTGCCGTGTATTTTTAAAATGATCGAAATACGTAGAAATTAAATGTTATTATAAATTTGCCCGTTACTACATTATATGTATTGGACAAAAATATAAACACTTTTTTTTTTGCTCCCATTTTTCACAAGTTGAACTCAAATATCCAAAACTTTTACTATACACACAAAAGACCTATTCCTCTCAAATATTGTTGACAAATCTTCCTAAATCTGTGTTAGTGAGCATTTCTTCTTTGCCAAGATAATCCATCCCACCTCACAGGTGTGGAAGATCAAGATGCTGATGAAACAGTATGCTGGCCATGCAAGAACTGGTATGGTTTCAGCTTCTAAGAATTGTGTACAGATCCTTGCAACATTGCGTTCGTTGTCCATAACAAATCATTTTCCCACACATGCTGTCTAACATTCACCCTGAACACCTCTCCAATGTGCCAGGCGCCACCGAATGTGAGCACTCGCCAGCTCAAATCAGTTACAATGACGAACTGCGGTCAGTTCGAGACCCCGATGAGGAGGACAGCCATGCAGATGAGCTTCCTTGAGACGGTTTCTTACAATTTGTGCAGAAATTCTTTGGTTATGCAAACCAATTGTTGCAGCAGCTGTCCGGCTGGCTGGTCTCAGACGATAATGGATGCGGAGGTCCTGGGCAGGTGTGGTCACACGGGGTTCGCAGTTGTGTGGCCGGTTGGATGTACTGCCCATTTCTCTAAAACACCCTTGGAGATGGCGTTGTGCTGTGCACGGCAATTAATCGAGTTTATTTTCGTAAGTGACTTGTTGATTATCAGCGCAGGAGGACTCTAATACTGCTCTTTTTTCGAATGTAAGTCCAATTTGAAGTCTTTATTTTGGTTAGTTTGAGAGAAACATTACTGAGAAGCTACGGAGTATGGCGTTAGTTAGCTAGCTAGCCCCTGGTGCTATCAATAGCCCCCTTCTAATAACATGAAAGTGAAGCAGCCTTAAATATATCATTTATCTTTTTACTTGGGACGATTAGTGTCCAAAAGTTTGCCAGCTATGTTCAAAAAAAGATTCATTAAAGATATTTAGGCTGACCATGTTGTGAAATCCCCAAAAGAGGGCACATATATGCGTGCCAAAACCGGGACTAGGTGAACATTTGCCAATGATACTCGAACTTAATTTACAAATAATATATTTATTTAAATAAAGCATTTTTTCAGGTTCGATATCCGCTTCTGCCATCCTCGCCTTTGCCTTTGTGCCCTTGGGCAAGACACTTTACCCACCTGCTCCCAGTTACACCCACACTGCTTTAAAAATCAAACTTAGATACTGGGTTTTACTATGTGAGGTGAGGTGAGGTGAATTATATTTATATAGCGCTTTTCTCTAGTGACTCAAAGCGCTTTACATAGTGAAACCCAATATCTAAGTTACATTTAAACCAGTGTGGGTGGCATAAAGCGCTTTGAGTCACTAGAGAAAAGCGCTATATAAATATAATTCACATTGTGCTGTGTGATAAAGGGACAAGCTGTAGAAAATGGATGGATGGATGGATGGATGGATAATTAAGCTGAGAAAGACAGTAGAATCCATAATAAATACTTAACATGAAACATGACGTACTTCCAGTTGCGTAAATGTATAACATGTTTATATTGACAAAACTCTCACCGTGCAGTTACCATGGCAACCATTTAAAAAGTTTTAGAGGAACAATTTGACTATTTTCGGAGGTTTGCAAATTTGACTCTAATCATGTTTATTCGGGGGGGAAAGCTGTCACATGACTCCCATGTTCATTTGCACGCCGAGCTATGCGTTGGTACCTCAGTTTTCGTTCCTTCTTCATCGAAGTGCTGGCACTCGCAACTTTCTTCGGCCCCATGTTGCATTATTTTGTAGTCAGTCTTTGTTAGGACACTGAAATCCGCACGGCGATACGCGGCGCAATGTCGACTCGATTGTTACGTGCAGTCTTTGGCCGGACGAAAACCGGGGCAAACTGGTGGGGAAGAAGACTCTGGCTGAAAAGTGAATCCTACAAAAATCGGGATGTTTGGAAACATCAGCACTTTTGTTTTCCACCCTCGACAAATAAGAACCAACACGCACAAATTTCCTTCTTGTAAGTACATCTTTCATTCCAGTCTATCTCCAAACGCTCCATCCTCTTTAGCTAAGTGCCAAGGTCACCATTGTGAGGTTTAGCTTGCAAGACACACACACACACACACACACACACACACACACACACACACACACACACACACACACACACACACACACACACACACACACACACACACACACACACACACACACACACACACACACACACACACACACACACACACACACACACACGCGATGTTAGTGCCACTGTTGCCACGGTGATGGTGGAGGAGCAGCCATGGTGGGTGGTGGTGCCCAGCAGCAATTACCCTAAAGGGCTCTCATTGGCCTCTCCACGGATACCCACAATGCATTGCTGCCTTACTCAACACACCTCCATCCCAACTGCTTTGCCACCCACAGCGATGGAACACTTTGCCATATTTCTGCGAGGAATCTGAGCGAGTCACGATGGATGATGATAAGAGTCTTGTGCAACGTGTGTGTGTTTGTGTCGCACTATTCTGTGATACTGAATGTTCATTCACTAAATTTTTGTACACTGATTTATTTTTACACTGAATTTTCATTCATTTATTTGCATACTGAATACACTATATTTTCATACACTGAATTATTTTCATCCTGAATTTTCATACACTACTGGGCTTCCCTGCTTAGGCTGCTGCCCCCGCGACCTGACCTCGAATAAGCGGAAGAAGATGGATGGATGGATATATTTTTTTACAATGAATTTTCATACACTGAATTATTTTTATCCTGAATTTTCATACACTATATTATTTTCATACACTGAATTTTTTTACACTGAATTATTTTTACACTGAATTATTTTACACTGAATTTTAATACACAAAATTATTGTACACTGAATTACTTTACACTGAATTTTCATACACTAAATTTTCATACACTGAATTATTTTATCCCACTAAATTCTCATACACTGAATTTTCACACAGTGAATTTTTTTACACTGAAATTTTTCACACTGAATTATTTTTATCCTGAATTTCCATACACTATATTATTTTTACACAAAATTTTTATACAATGAATTTTTTCACACTGAATTTTATACCCTAAATATTATACACTGAATTTTTATACACTGAATTATTTTTACATATATTTTTTTACACTGAATTTTTATACACTAAATTTTCATACACTGAATTTTTATACACTGAATTATTTTTATCCTGAATTTTCATACACTGAATATTTTTTACACAGAGTTTTTATACACGGAATTTTTTTTACACTGAATTTTCATTCACAAAATTTTCATACACTGAATTTTTAGAGACTGTTTTTTTATACACTGAATTATTTTTACATATATTTTTTTTACACTGAATTTTCACACACTGATTTTTTTTTTTACGCTGAATCATTTTACACTGAACTTTCTTACACTGAATTTTTACACAATGAATTTTGAAACTCTGATTTTTTTTTATGAAACCATCAGCATAATTTGATGTTAAAAAAATTCATTTCACAAAATTCAAACTCGAAAAAAAATTCAGTTGGATAAATTCAGTGTAAAAAAAAGGTTTTCGTAACAAAGACACAAATGAAGCCTCCTACTAGGAAATCTCTTATCTCTCCCTGAATGATGGAAAGATCCAAGAAGGACATCAATACAAAATGTTCTTGCTCACACTCTGCACTCACTTTTCTTGTTTTGATGCTGCGCTCAATGCTAGCAAAATCAGGCCTTCAAAATAAAAGCATGTAAGTAGAATAATTCCCCTAATTTTCCAGAGAGTATCACTTTCTTCCAAATGCAATGTTTGATATATATATATATATATGTATATATATATATATATATATATATGTATGTATTCTGTGATCAAACGTCCTGACGCTCGCTGGTGACATGTTCTCAGGTGGGTCGCCAGCTGTCACATTTTCCTAAAGCTCCACTTTCTCGAGAGCTTTGAGGGTTTTTCTGTCCCTTGTCAGCTAACTTGTTGGTTTCAGACGGTGATCGGCGGCACTGGAACAGAACGCCGTCACTTCAATTCCTGACATTCCTGGAATATTCTCTGTGAGGGGAAGGCAAATAGATCAGTTTGACGCTCACTGCCGTCACGCCAGACATCTTTATTCTAAAAAGCGGGACACAAAGTGCGTGCTGGCCTTTTCACTTCACTCTCCTAAAATGACTCCTTTGAGTAACAGGACTGAAAATAACAGGAGTGAGTTGGTACTTTTAGCCGATAGCATGTTGACACATTACGCTGATTCAAGAAAAAATGTATTTTCAAAATAAATGAACAGAATCATTGAGGTAACATGACTGTGCTGAGATTTTAAATACCGTATTTCCTTGAATTACCGCCAGGCATATAGTATGCGCCTGCTTTGAATTACTGCCGGGGCAAACTGGCTTCGCAAAATAATTAGCGCCTGCTTAGTATTACCACCGGGTCAAACTCGTCACGTCACAAGTGACACTTCCCTTGTCATCATTTTCAAAATGGAAGAGGCTGATTTCAATAATTTGAAATCGCATAAAGGGAAGACGATTGAGAGCTATTCAGTAGGATTTAAAGTTGCTAAAAAGAACAGTAAGCAGCTATGTTTTATTAATATACCTGTGGCGCAGACGGTCCGACAAACAGGCAGCGTGCCCTGCCCAAGATGGCGGCGAGCGAGTGGAGAGGAGGAGCGGAAGAGTGACCTGGACTGAGGTTTTATAGAAAAATAAACAAATTCAAACTGCTCAAGCCATGTCCTTCCTTGGTGGTCCTGGGAACCCGCAAGACGACGGGTTGAGACCGTCACAATACCGTAGCTGCGTGTGTCAAATATGAGTCATTAAATGACTCCCGCCCCCTGGGGGTAGAGGGCGCTAGTGATCCTTCTTGCGACTGTTCGGTTGCAGAAGAAGTGAAATGAGTGACGGGATTGTGCTAGGACGGATATGACGCGCCGGGTGCATGACGGACCTTTAAAATAATAATAAAAGGAAAGAAATGTGTATACATATGTAAATGTATTCAGTTATAAACATTCATTCACTTTCTTCTTTCCTTCATGGATCTAAACTTTACTGCCGCTGCTAGTTTTTTCTATGTTTTTATTGAATAAGTTGTAGGTGTAGTTATTTCAGTATAAAGTGTAAAAGGTGTTTTGCTTGGGTCATAAAATAATGATAATGGTGTGCCAGGGCATACATACTTTTTATATTTAACGCTTAAATCTCTGGAGTCTACATCAACTTCACATCTATTCCTCATTTCAAAATGTTTTAGTTTTTTTATGTTGTTTGTTTGTTTTCCGCCCTTTTTTGTCAAACAAAACTATGCTTTTAATGGCAAACACACAAAAAATGCAAAATCTTCCATCAAAAATTGTTTTCTTAGTGGAATATTTGATGTGAAGTAACGGGAACCTCGGATAGGTCAATAATTCATAATAACCTTGATTTTGATTCAATATTATGTTTTGAACAATGACAGCTTGCTGATACACGACTGCAAGGCATATAGTCAACAGCCATACAGGTTACACTGAAGGTTGTGATATAAGCAACTTTAACACTCTTACTAATATGCGCCACACTGTGAAGCCACACCAAACAAGAATAACAAACACATTTTGGGAGAACACCCTCACAGTAACACAACATAAACGCTACATAACAATTAAGCAGAATGCCATGCATCCATGACTCTTCCAGGCTATACTATACACCCCCGCGTCCCCAACCCCGCCCACCTCAACCGACGCACGGAGGGCGGGGTTTGGTGCTAGCATATATATATATATATATATATATATATATATATATATATGAATCCACCCGGACGCCCCCGCAAAAGAGGACATGTCCGGGGAAAAGAGGACGTATGATCAGCCTAATGTGGTCCTGATGGCTTCATCTGACCGGGATCTTCAGCTCTCATTGGATCGGTTCGCAGCCGAGTGTGAAGCGACCGGAATGAAAATCAGCACCTCCAAGTCCGAGTCCATGGTTCTTGCCCGGAAAAGGGTGGAGTGCCATCTTCGGGTTGGGGAGGAGACCCTGCCCCAAGTGGAGGAGTTCAAGTACCTAGGAGTCTTGTTCACGAGTGGGGGAAGAGTGGATGGTGAGATCGACAGGCGGATCGGTGCGGCGTCTTCAGTAATGCGGACGTTGTACCGATCCGTTGTGGTGAAGAAGGAGCTGAGCCGGAAGGCAAAGCTCTCAATTTACCGGTCGATTTACGTTCCCATCCTCACCTATGGTCATGAGCTTTGGGTCATGACCGAAAGGATAAGATCACGGGTACAAGCGGCCCAAATGAGTTTCCTCCCTTAGAGATAGGGTGAGAAGCTCTGTCATCCGGGAGGAACTCAAAGTAAAGCCGCTGCTCCTCCACATGGAGAGGAGCCAGATGAGGTGGTTCGGGCATCTGGTCAGGATGCCACCCGAACGCCTCCTGAGGGAGGTGTTTAGGGCACGTCCAACCGGTAGGAGGCCACGGGGAAGACCCAGGACACGTTGTCTCCCGGCTGGCCTGGGAACGCCTCGGGATCACCCGGGAGGAGCTGGACCAAGTGGCTGGGGAGAGGGAAGTCTGGGCTTCCCTGCTTAGGCTGCTGCCCCCGCGACCCGACCTCGGATAGGCGGAGGAAGATGGATGGATGGATGAAATAGACCTCCTTTTTAGACCAGTTGATCTGCCGCTTCTTTTCTTTCTCCTATGTCCCCCCCACCCTTGTGGAGGGGGTCCGGTCCGATGACCATGGATGAAGTACTGGCTGTCCAGAGTCGAGACCCAGGATGGACCGCTCGTCGGGACCCAGGATGGACCGCTCGCCTGTATCGGTTGGGGACGTCTCTACGCTGCTGATCCGCTTGAGATGGTTTCCTGTGGACGGGACTCTCGCTGCTGTCTTGGATCCGCTTGAACTGAACTCTCGCGGCTGTGTTGGAGCCACTATGGATTGAACTTTCACAGTATCATGTTAGACCCGTTCGACATCCATTGCTTTCGGTCCCCACATCTGAGGTCCTCTCCAAGGTTTCTCATAGTCAGCATTGTCACTGGCGTCCCACTGGATGTGAATTCTCCCTGCCCACTGGGTGTGAGTTTTCCTTGCCCTTTTGTGGGTTCTTCCGAGGATGTTGTAGTTGTAATGATTTGTGCAGTCCTTTGAGACATTTGTGATTTGGGGCTATATAAATAAACATTGATTGATTGATTGATTGAATTGTATTGATTAAATATTTCATCAGATATATGTTGCTTAACAAAAAACGTTTACAGTAAATCATATTGTGCTTTATTTGTGCTCAAACAAATACACAATAACAAGGACATTATTTTATTACTGTATTTTCTTTATATTGCCTAATATTTATTTGTTTTTATTGTTTCTGCTGGAAAGGGGAAAACACCATTCTCCAAAGTAGAGGAGTCGCCCTCTGCTGGTCATTAAACAGAATGCATGTCCACCATTTCTCGACCCTCACTTGTTGTCCCTTCTTCCTTCCTTTCTTTCCATTTCTCTCAACTCGTCAGAGCCTCGGTACGTACTCATGAAATAATAACAAGTTTAGTAATGTAATTATCACTTGGCCTTTTCCACGGGGGTGGCGGTGACATTCATCAAGACGCACTTGTCGACATGATTGTCGACACCTGGGACTTCAGCTTTCAAAATAAAACAAAAAAAAAAGTTTTTTTTTTTTAAAAATCTTTTGTGGTACTTTTTAAGTTTTTACCAGAGTTAGTCAAAGGCAGAATAATAGTATTTTTCTGTATTGATAAATATTTTTATATTTTCTTTTTGTCCTCTCTCCGGATGTCAAGAAGGCTCCTGGCCACTGGAGGGCAGTATTCATCTTCACATCGCCTTCCTTCCTTCCTTCATGGGTCCTATCAAAGTGTCCAAAAAGGTAAGTTGACATTTTAGAAGTCCAGCCTTTAAATAAAATGTGGAACATTTCAGTACAGTACAAAGGTTTTGTTCTGCCTTAAAACGGCATAAATTCCATCCATGGCTTCATTTTCCAAATAGCTGAATGGCAGGGGAGTCCAAAGTTGGATGGATGGAAAAATGAAAGCATGTGGGGGCCATTTTTTAAAACTAAAACAATAAATAGGGTTATTATTTTTTTTAAATATCCTTTAGGGCCTCCCCTCAAGTTTGGTCCAGGGGTCTCAGTCATAAAAATGCTAAAAATAAGTCAATTAATAAAAATAAAAAAGTCAGCTTTTAAATCAGTAGGTCAAGGGTGTTCAAACTTTTTCCACTGAGGGCCGCACACTGAATAATCCAAAGCAAGCGGGGGCCAATACAAGATATGTATAAAAAATATATACATTTAGGCCTCCACTCAGTCTTGATCCCGAGGACCCCAAAGGGTTTTGGTAAAAATAAAATGTTAAAAATGTGCCATTATTCAGTTTTATTATTTTTATGATTATTCAAGTTTTAAATCTCTAGATCAACATTAAGTCTATCTGTCAATAGGACGTTTTTAAAGATTTAAGTTGTATGCTCTTTTTTGTCAAAGAAAATCATGTTTTTTACATGGAAAAAAATCACAAAATATGCAATAATTTCACCCAATAAATTTTTCAAGTAGAATATTTGAGATTATATAATAATTGGAGCCGCCATTTTTTAAGACTAAAACAATAAATAGGGTTATTATTTTTTAAAATATTCTTTAGGGCCTCCCCTCAAGTTTGGTCCAGGGGTCTCATTCATAAAAATGCTAAAAATAAGTCAATTAATAAAACAAAAAAAGTCATCTTTTAAATCACTAGATCAGGGGTGTCCAAACTTTTTCCACTGAGGGCCGCACACTGACTAATCCAAAGCAAGCGGGGGCCAATACAATATATGTATAAAAAATATATACATTTAGGCCTCCTCTCAGTCTTGATCCCGAGGACCCCAAAGGGTTTTGGTAAAAATAAAATGTTTAAAATGTGCCATTATTCAGTTTTATTATTTTTATGATTATTCAAGTTTTAAATCTCTAGATCAACATTAAGTCTATCTGTCAATAGGACGTTTTTAAAGATTTAAGTTGTATGCTCTTTTTTGTCAAAGAAAATCATGTTTTTTATATGGAAAAAAATCACAAAATATGCAATAATTTCACCCAATAAAATTTATAAGTAGAATGTTTGAGATTATATAATAATTGGAGCCGCCATTTTTTAAGACTAAAACAATAAATAGGGTTATTATTTTTTTAAATATCCTTTAGGGCCTCCCCTCAAGTTTGGTCCAGGGGTCTCAGTCATAAAAATGCTAAAAATAAGTCAATTAATAAAACAAAAAAAGTCAGCTTTTAAATCACTAGATCAGGGGTGTCCAAACTTTTTCCACTGAGGGCCGCGCACTGAATAATCCAAAGCAAGCGGGGGCCAATACAATATATGCATAAAAAATATATACATTTAGGCCTCCACTCAGTCTTGATCCCGAGGACCCCAAAGGGTTTTGGTAAAAATAAAATGTTTAAAATGTGCCATTATTCAGTTTTATTATTTTTATGATTATTCAAGTTTTAAATCTCTAGATCAACATTAAGTCTATCTGTCAATAGGACGTTTTTAAAGATTTAAGTTGTATGCTCTTTTTTGTCAAAGAAAATCATGTTTTTTATATGGAAAAAAATCACAAAATATGCAATAATTTCACCCAATAAAATTTTCAAGTAGAATGTTTGAGATTATATAATAATTGGAGCCGCCATTTTTTAAAACTAAAACAATAAATAGGGTTATTATTTTTTTAAATATCCTTTAGGGCCTCCCCTCAAGTTTGGTCCAGGGGTCTCAGTCATAAAAATGCTAAAAATAAGTCAATTAATAAAACAAAAAAAGTCAGCTTTTAAATCACTAGATCAGGGGTGTCCAAACTTTTTCCACTGAGGGCCGCACACTGAATAATCCAAAGCAAGCGGGGGCCAATACAAGATATGTATAAAAAATATATACATTTAGGCCTCCACTCAGTCTTGATCCCGAGGACCCCAAAGGGTTTTGGTAAAAATAAAATGTTTAAAATGTGCCATTATTCAGTTTTATTATTTTTATGATTATTCAAGTTTTAAATCTCTAGATCAACATTAAGTCTATCTGTCAATAGGACGTTTTTAAAGATTTAAGTTGTATGCTCTTTTTTGTCAAAGAAAATCATGTTTTTTATATGGAAAAAAATCACAAAATATGCAATAATTTCACCCAATAAAATTTATAAGTAGAATGTTTGAGATTATATAATAATTGGAGCCGCCATTTTTTAAGACTAAAACAATAAATAGGGTTATTATTTTTTAAATATCCTTTAGGGCCTCCCCTCAAGTTTGGTCCAGGGGTCTCAGTCATAAAAATGCTAAAAATAAGTCAATTAATAAAACACAAAAAGTCAGCTTTTAAATCACTAGATCAGGGGTGTCCAAACTTTTTCCACTGAGGGCCGCACACTGAATAATCAAAGCAAGCGGGGGCCAATACAATATATGTATAAAAAATATATATTCAGGCCTCCACTCAGTCTTGATCCAGAGGACCCCAAAGGGTTTTGGTAAAAATAAAATGTTTAAAATGTGCCATTATTCAGTTTTATTATTTTTATGATTATTCAAGTTTTAAATCTCTAGATCAACATTAAGTCTATCTGTCAATATGACGTTTTTAAAGATTTAAGTTGTATGCTCTTTTTTGTCAAAGAAAACCATGTTTTTTTTATGAAAAAAAAACACAAAATATGCAATAATTTCACCCAATACATTTTTTAAGTAGAATGTTTGAGATTATATAATAATTGGAGCCGGAAAAAGGTCAACAAACTCATTGATTTTAATTGACTATTATTTTTTTGTGCAATGACACTTAAAAACAAAACACTGATCCTAAGGGGTCCTACTCATTAAAATGTTAAAAAAATGAATAATATATATTTTTTTTACTGTTTACTTTTAACACAATGGCTTCGAGATCAACTTCAGATCTATTCGTCAATTATAATTTTTTTTTTGTAGATTATGTTTTTTGTTTGTTCGTTTTAGGCCCTTCTTTGAAAAAAAAAAAAAAAACAGCTCAGTTTTTTTATATAGCAAACACAAAATAAGCAACATTTGCCACCCAAAATATCTCAAAGTGGAATATTTTATGTGATGTAATTGGAGCCTTGAATTGGTCAATAATTCATAATTTATTTAGATTCACTATTATTTTTTAAAGAAAGAAACAGCCTGCATGGCAGCTTTGTGTTATTAGAGTAAACATTGCAACATTTTCTTGTTACATTCCACCTGTTTGCTCTTTTATATCACTTTTTATGGTATTTTCCATGGTATTTTTTAAAATGTGTCGTGGGGCCGTTAAAAAATGACCGGCGGGCCGCACTTTGGACACCTCTGCTGTATGGAGACATATAATTAGCTGCTAGCTGACTAAAATAAATAGCGTCACCCACAAGGGATCAGGGTTTGTGATAAAACTCTCACACAATAAAGAGGACAAATACACAGTGAAAGGTATGTTTTGAATCTGGGTTTGAAGTCTGGTAAAAAATACCACTATGACTTGATTTATACGACATAAGTGCAAAAGACTTATAGTTTATAGTACGTGACTATCCATACACAGCAGCTACTGCATTCCTGCTATGAAGGATGCAGGCATGCAGTATAATGTGTTCCAGGGGTCCTCGTTGTTGGCATGACGACCTCAGTCAGAATGGTTCCAATCTGTAATAAAAAAAACCCATCTCTGTGTCGCATTTGGGTAGCATTTTTTTTACTGCATTCCCCCTTCTGTTACGCCGGGGTTGCAGCTTACTGTGAGATTTGTTCCCCCGGGATGCAAACGGACGACTCTGGACAGGACTTGCAGGTAGGAACATGATTTAATGTTCGTCAATCAAACATGTGCCAAAAACAGAAAACCAGCACAAGCTAAGATAAGTACCTAGCGCAGGAATAATAAACTGGGAGTCGAGAAATACCAACTTAACCTGTTGCGTACAGACTGAATGAGCGTGGCGAGCAAGGTGACTAAAAAGCTCTCTGATTAGTGGTTGACTGCAGGTGAGCGTGCCGAACACTAACCAGAGGCAGGTGAACCCAATTAATCCCCATAGAAACCAAACAAACCCAGAGGTGCACAAAATAGGGTGTAAGGGAGTCCAAAAATAACAGAAAATGACAAAACATGATCCGGGCCACGGATCATGACAGTTTAGGTATTATTATTTTATCAGTTTTATGGCTAATAGTTTATTCTTTTAAATATTGGTTTGTACTGTAGCACTTTAAAGGCCTACTGAAATGAGATTTTGTTATTTAAACGGGGATAGCAGGTCCATTCTACGTGTCATACTTGATCATTTCGCCATATTGCCATATTTTTGCTGAAATTATTTAGTAGAGAACATCCACGATAAAGTTAGCAACTTTTGGTGGCTAATAAAAAAGCCTTGCCTGTACCGGAAGTAGCAGACGATGTGTGCGTGACGTCACGGTTTGTGGAGCTCCTCACATCTGAACATTGTTTACAATCATGGCCACCAGCAGCGAGAGCGATTCGGACCGATAAAGCAACAATTTCCCCATAATTTGAGCGAGGATGAAAGATTCGTGGATGAGGAAAGTGAGAGTGAAGGACTAGAAAAAAAAAAAGAAAAGACAAGGGCAGTGGCAGTGATTCAGATGTTATTTGTTACGATTTGGTGGGCGCACTGTGATGCGCGGAGGTGTCGGCCCCAAGATGCCAAAGACGGGAGCAAGCAGGAGTGGAGGTAGGAACCAGATTTAATAAAACACAACAAAACACTTGACAAAGGAAAAGAAAAGTCGTGCCACCGCACGGAAAGCTAAATGCTATTTGTAACAACAGTAGAGTTCCAAAGTCCGTTAGCAGCGCGAGCCGAGCGTGCGAAAAGCTAAGCTAAAACTTAGCAGAGTGAAGCAATGAGGAATAACAATCGTAACTTGTTGCGTGAGCAAACGAAACAGCCAGGAGGAACTAAGGTAGCAGGTGGTCTTGAATACAACACAAATAATTCAAAACAGGTGTGCGTAGTGAGTCCGTGCAGGAGGCGTAATTAGGTTGCCATGGTGACAATACAAAACAAGGAAGTGCGCTAACAAACGGGATCGGTAGAGTCCAAAAGATGATCAAAACATAGGACAATACAAAAAGGACATAAACATGCTAGAGATGTGTGATCTGGAAGCCGGATCAAAACATTATTAGACACATCTGGTCAGGACGCAACCTGAACGCCTCCCTAGGGAGGTGTTTAGGACACGTCCGACCGGTAGGAGGCCACGGGGAAGACCCAGGACACGTTGGGAAGACTATGTCTCCCGGTTGGCCTGGGAAC